>NW_011888837.1:5665857-5673039 GCF_000151845.1 Pteropus vampyrus
CAGACAAAATAGACTTTTAAGATAAGGAATTTACAAGAGAAAAAGGTGAATGTCCTATAGTAATAAAAGGACATACTCACCTAAAAATAGAGCCACAAATACGTGAAGCAAAAACTGACAGAATCGAAAGGAGAAATAGACTAATCATCAAGTATAGTTAGAAATTTTAATATTCTTCTATCAGTAACTGATAGAACATGTACATAGAATATCAGTAAAGATATAAAAGACTTGAACAGTAGTACTATCAACCTGCTTGGCCTAATTGATATCTATAGAACACTTCACTCAACAATAAGTGTTGTCTGATATGTGCTATTTAAGTATACATGGAACATTTACTGGATTAGACCATTTGCTGGGTTATAAGGCAAGTCTTAATAAGTTGCAAAGGATTGAAATCATACAGAGTATGTTTTCTAATCATAGTTAAATCAGAAATCAGTAAATAACCAAAAGAAATATGAGAAATCTCCAAATACATTAAAATTAAGCAACCCATTTCTAGATAACTGATAGAGCAAAGAAGAAATCACAAGAAAAATTAGAAAATGTCTTGTACTAAGTGACAATGAAAACACAAAACATTTGGGATACCACTAAAGCAATAATGTGCACATTGTAATCTGCAGAGGGAAATTTATAGTTTTAAAGTCTAAATTAAAAACGAAAGTTTTATAATTATTGTTCTAAGCTTTTACCTCAAGAACTCAGAAAAAAAGCAAATTAAACCCAAAGTAAGTAGAAGGAAGAAAATAAATATCAGAGCAGAAATCAATGAACTAGAAAAAGGACGAACAACACAAAAAAGCAATGAAAGGAAAACTGATTCTCTGAAAAGATTGATAAAATTGATAAAACTTCAGCTGGCCTGATTTTAAAAAGAGAGAGAACACAATTTATCAAGATCAGGAATGAAAGGGACATCGGTACATACCCCATAGACACCGAAAGATAATAAAGGCAGTATTATGAACAACTTTCTGCCAATGAATGTTGACAACTTAAATGGGCAAATTCTTTGAAAGACACAAATTAGCAAAAGTGTCCAGAAGAAATAGAAAATCTAAATAGATCTGTATCAAGTAAAGAAATTGAATTAGTAATTTACAACTTCTGACAATGAAAAAGTTCCAGGCCACACAACTTCTCCCTGGTGAATTCTATCCCACATTTAAGACAGAAATAATATGAATTTTTTAGAGCATCTTTTAGAAACTAGTGGGGGAAGGAACACTTACCAACTCATTTATGAGCTCAGCTTTACTCTGCTATCAAAGCTAGACAAGGACATCACAAGGAAACTACAGATCAATATCCCTCATAAGCACAGAAGCAAAAATCCTTAACAAAGTATTAGCAAATTGAATCCAGCAGTATGTATATATGTGTATAAAGATTAGTAAACCTTAACCAAGGAAATTTATTCCAGGAATACAAAGTTGATCTGCACATCAATATAATATACCATGTCAGCAGAATAATGAACAAAACCTTAAGATCATCATAGTAAATATAGGGAAAACATTTGATAAAATCTAATGCCCATTCATGATAAGAACTCTCAGAATACCAGGAATAGAAGTGAACTTTCTCAAGTTGACAAAGCACGTCTATGAAAAATCAAGAGCTAATATTCTTAATGGTGAGACCATTAAGAGTGATTGCTTTCTAACTAAGATCAGGAACAATACAAAGATCTCTGGTCTCACCCCTTATGTTCAACATTGTACCAAGTCAGGGAAATAAAGTGCATACATATTAGAAAGGAAGAAGTAAAAACAGCCTTTATTCCTAGAGGATACGATTCTAAGATATTCTAAATGAATTCTAAAAAGTGAATTTAGTAGGGTTACATGGTACAAGATCAACACATAAAACAACTGTGAATTTTTATGTACTAGCAATAGACAACCAAAATGAAGTTTATAAAACAGCTCCATTCACAAGAACAAAACAAAACAAATGAAATACTTATGAATAAATTTAACAAAAGATGTACAAGACCTATTCAGAGAAAAGTACTAAATGTTGCTGAAAGTTTAAGAAATACCTAAATAAATAAAGATATATACCATGGCTATGGATTTGAAGTATAATATTGTTAAGATGGAATTATTCCAACATTTTTCTATAGATTTAATGCAATCCTAATTAAACTCCCAGAAAAGTTAAGAAATTTTTTTAAAGAAATCGACAAGCTCATTCTAATATTTAAATGGAAAGACAAAGGACCTGGAATAGAAAAATGATTTTAAAAAGGAAGAACAAAGTTCTTCCAAAAAAGTTGCATTGTCTGATTGATGACTTTACTGTAGAACTATAGTAATCAAGACAGTGTGGTAGGGCACAAGGATAAATGTATATAGATCAAACATTGAGAGTTGAGAAATGGACCCAAACCTCATGGTCAACTGGATTTCGATAAAGATACCAAGGTTATATGGAGAAAGAATGGTTTTTTTAATAAATGCTGCTGAAATAACTAGGTATCCTTTTCTCATATCAAACACAAAAATTAATTCAAAATGGGTCATAGACCTAATTGTAAAGGCTAAAGAGAAAGTCTTTATGACCTTGGGTTAGGTAAATGTTTCTTAGGACACAAAAAGCGTGAAAAAGTTGCTAAATTAGATTTTATCAAAAATTTTGTTCACGAGAAGACACCATTAAAAAAAATAGCAAATAAGCTATAGATTGTGGAAGAATACTTGGCACACATATATCTAACAAAGGTAACTGAAACCATGACAAGCTAAACATGTAAGGGGGAAATACTGTATTAGCATCTTACTGTTTATTGTTATACTATCTGTCATACTGTTTAGTACTCAATTACATCAAAACGTTACTCTAAAAAACTATTTTTCTAAAAAAGTATTTTTCAGTAGTTTTTCCCTTTGCATGTCCCTTTTCTCCCAATTAGATTGTAAGCTCCTTGTAGATAATTACTTTTATTTACAGCCCAAGTGCTCCTGAGCCATACTGAACAGGTTTGATGATCCTTAGAAGTAATAAATGCTGAGAGTATAGTGCGCTTTCTTTATAATGAGATTTTCATGTTGACTTATCATGAAAAGAATTGCTTGAGACACACTGGGAGTGATGGTTCTTTACTGGCACATTCCTTATTGTGTTTCTTACCCTTCAAATAATTTACATTATCTATGTACAAATTTGAAAATGTTTCAAGTTAAGTTATAGTAGTGTGAAATATTAAAGTATGTATTTTTATGTATTAAATTTGAGTTAAAATGTTAATGAACGAACATTAGGAAGTTTCCCAGGTCCTTTGTCTTTCCATTTAAATATTAGAACTTCCTAATGTTTGGAGTCTTCTGCGTTATCCTTTGAAAATTCTTAGTTTTTACCCTGATTCCATTTTTCTCTTTTCTGTATTCAGTGCATCCTTTTTTTCTACCCTAATTGAGGGCAAAGTGACATTAGTATCCAAAAAATTAAGTGTTAATTCTTAACTCTTTTTTCATGCTAGCTTCTGTAACTATTTGTGCAGTAATGAGCTATATTATTCACTGTGATATTATTTCTACTGCTAAATATTGCTACTTTTCTAGTTCCTTCCCTTTATGGTAAGTCAGGTCAGGTGAATTTCACACAAAGGTAGGTAAAATGATCTTAAAATATTTCAAGACTCCCTGTTAGCTATTATTTTGTAGATTTTATTTTAATTTGTCGTCAGGTTTCTAAAGTATAAGCAGCATCATTGCTTATACTTAGTTATTTGTTATTGTGCAATAATATTACCACTAATTTAGTGGTTTAAAACAATATACATTTACTATCTCAGCTTCTGTATGTCAGGAATGTGTATACGGCTATGCTGGGTTTTCTGCTTCAGGGTCTCATAAAGCTCCAATCAAGGTGTCGGGTAGGGTTGTGATCTCATCTGAGACTTAAGTGGGGAAGAAATGATTTGCTTCCAGATTCATGTGGCTTTTTGGCAGAATTCAGTTCCTCACAGGCTGCACTGAGGGCTGTAGTTTCTTGCCTTGCGGCCCTCTTCATATGTACTTCGTAATGTTGCAGCTTGCTTCTTCAGAGCCAGTTGGAAGAGTTTCCTCCTAGATGGGCATTGCAATTTTTTGTAATGTAATCATGTACACATAATCATCCTGTTTCTATATAGCACATGTTGCAGGTCCTATCCACATTCAAAGGGAGGGGATCACACAAGGGTATGAACATTAGGAAATGGGGCCACCCTAAGGTCTCTCTGTCACAACTTATTTGCTGTATCTTAACATTAGATGAATGCTTTTCTTTTTTTTTTAAGTTATGCCACCAATTTGTAACTTTTATGAAAATAACTTTCATCTATAAAAACAAGGTAATTTATAACTCGATCTTAAGTTTTGATAGCAGTTGAATATTTACATTAAAATTTGCAAAATTTCAACTAAAGAACAAATAAAACTTTCAGACATAGCTTATACTTTAAAAATTCTATCAATTTCAGCAAATAAAGAGTGACTACAGGTCAATTTACATTAGTCTTCTGGTCCAGAATACACTTTCCATTTAAAATATTTTAAATCACTCTTCCGTACAGCATGGATGGCTCCTCGTAGGAACTAGTAAATAGTCTGTTCTTCATGAAGACAACACTAGACAGATATTGCCTGATGCCTGGATAATACTGAACATCACAAAACCAGCGAGGTACATTAAGATATTTCTCCTTTTCTTGAACTTTCAGGTCAGCTATAAAGCGATGAAGTCCATAGTATAATAGGATATCTGCTAAGGTAAATTTATATTCTGTAAAGCAGACTTTATCTTCAAGATGTGAATTAAGATCCTTCAACAGAATGTGGATATCATCTTTATTAGAGTGTCCATCTACTTGAGTTACTCTGTATTCTAACCATTGTTGAACTATTGCTTTTTCTTCTCTAGTGCTCCCGAGCAAATATTCTTTATTGGCTTGCTTGACTGTTATAGTAGTCAGTCCTGTTAGACTTAGTCTATTCTTCGTTTTAAGAACTGGAATCTGACACTCACCCCGAATACTGTATTTGTTTCCTTTACTCAGCCCCAGGGACTTCTCCAGCAGCGTCAGCTCCACTGCCATCACCGCCACTG
Source organism: Pteropus vampyrus (assembly GCF_000151845.1). Taxonomy (NCBI): domain Eukaryota; kingdom Metazoa; phylum Chordata; class Mammalia; order Chiroptera; family Pteropodidae; genus Pteropus; species Pteropus vampyrus. Next base: position 5,670,961 of record NW_011888837.1, read on the forward strand.
CCACCGCCTGAGCTCCTGGCTGAGAGGAATGCTTTTCTTATTCAGTAATTTTTACTACTTGTTTAGATGGAGTGATAACTTTGGATTTTTTATTTTTCTAACCAGATTCCATTGGCCGTGACATCCCCAAAATGCTTGAATTATTTAAAACTGGACATGAAATTAAGGTAGATGAAGAAAGGGAGAATTTTCTCAAGACAAAAATAGCAACAGTAAGTTACAGTGGAAATTATTCAATAACCCTCTTTTTTTGCTTAACTGATTCATTAATAATTTATAATATACCAGTCCTTTGAACTTGTTCTTATCAGTAGCATTAGAAGTGACACTAACTATGCACATAGATAATTTTTTATTGGTTGAACTCATAAATTTTAATGGTAATATAGAATTGCTTCTGAGTTATGTGTCACCCACTGACATTTATTTGTACTTTGCCTTATTCGATTATCTATTCTATGTATGATATTTTTCTTGTAATATTTAGACTTATAGAAAGTAAGGTCTAGATCTTATATATCACTTACAGAACACTGTATAATGCTGACCCCATAGTAGATATTTAATCCTACTTTAATGGATTGAGGAATTTGCTTTATTTTTATGAATTATTTTTGGTTATCCCTGGGTTTTAAAAACTGCCTATGTACAGGAGATGCTGGAAATCAATTTCCAAACTATATAGATAGATATGTCAGATTTTTATAGTACTGTGTTTTTAAATATATAGTTATTTGCTAATATTTTTTTATACAAAAGAATCTCTAAAATATCTATTTAATGTATGTAATCTTTTTCCTGTACAATAACTATAGGAATAATGGCAATATTGATAGCAAAATTTAAACTGCCTACCAAATACCAGGCCCTATTCTAAACAATTTTCATATATTCTGTCTTTTAATCTTAACCCAATGAGAGGTAGATTATCATCCCCATTTTATAGATGAGGGCATAGAAGCCCAGAGAGGTCAAATACTTTTCTCAAGGTCCCATAACTAGTATGAGGCAGAAGAGGTATTTGAACCTTGGCAGTCTCCTCAAGAATCCAGGCTCTTTACCCTTAGATCATCCCACCTCATGGCTGGAATTATTTGAATAGCTCTTATTCTTTTTTCCATCCTACTTTTAAGAGGAATTCTTCATTCAGCGGATTAGTAGTCCAGACTGATTGAGCTATGTCCATTGTAGATCATCAGAAATATAGAAAAGGTGCTCAGCTAGTTTTATGGAAGGAAAACTTCCTTTAGAAAGGGGGCAAAACAAGTTAAATCAGTCAGAGATTGGGAAGCCTCTCATTGCCATCATTACTGTCAAAGTTCAGCTCCAGTTCGAGCTCTGCTGCAATCTAATGTTGGAATGTCCTTGTTCCCAAAAGGCCCTTGGCAGTGCTTCCTCTTTCTTAGGGATGACAACATTGTAATATAAAAAGCAAACAAACAAGAAAAAAGCAAATACAAATTTTAAGAGACTATTCTGGAGCTGTATTCATGGGTTTGAATACCAGTTCTGCTACTTATGGAATGGCAAACTTTACACAAGTTTTTTAATGCTGTTGTCTCTCAAATTTCCTCATCAATAAAATTTATATAGTAATATCTGTTTCACAATGTGGTTTTAAAGATTAAAAAATATTTTACATGGTAGCAGCTATTGTCGTTACTGTTTCGGTTGGAGTTTTTGAGTCTGTTAAATATCTTTATGACTCTTTCTTTCTCGCTGGATCTTTTATTTTTCTGTAGTAATGTTTTCAGTATATTCAGTTAGTAGTTTATATAGATCCTGACTCAGAGTATACAAAATCATGTCATCTTATTCATTCTTTTCAACAAATACTGTAGTGATTAAGACATGGGCTCCAGATCAGACTACTTGGAGTTTTATTAGAGATATGCTTTTTCTTAATGAAAAATAAATTAATCTTTTGGAATACTGCTTAAATATTATAGTATAATAATGGGTTTTAGATTAATACTGTCTGCTTCAAATTCTGGTTCCGGATTACAACTGCGCCACCTTGCTCTCTGAGCCTCAGTTTTCCCCCATGTTCCCTATATGTAAAATGAAGTTAATAATGAT
>NW_011888837.1:5674259-5676444 GCF_000151845.1 Pteropus vampyrus
AAAATAAATTAATCTTTTGGAATACTGCTTAAATATTATAGTATAATAATGGGTTTTAGATTAATACTGTCTGCTTCAAATTCTGGTTCCGGATTACAACTGCGCCACCTTGCTCTCTGAGCCTCAGTTTTCCCCCATGTTCCCTATATGTAAAATGAAGTTAATAATGATGCATACTTTCTTAAAGCTAGGAAGTGGTAGATAAGATGACATAATAACTATTAAACAGACATCTACTTTTGGTTGAAATGGAGTAACAGGGACCTGATTTACCCTCCCACCTAAAGCAATCAGCATTACCTTGATATCAAAACCAGACAAAGAAAATGACAATCCAATATCATTCATGAACATAGGTGTTAAAATTATAAACTGAATTTTAGTAAATAGAATACAGTAATATATAAAAAGGATAGCATCATGACCAAGTAGGGTTTATCCTAGGAATGCAAGGTTACTTTCACATTTAACAGCCAATCATTATAATTTACCATATTAACAAACTAAATCAAAAGCCATATGATCATATCAGTAGATATAGAGAATGCATTTGACAGAATCCAGCATTCATTTCTAATTAAAAATTTTCAGCACACTAGGGATAGAAGTTGATGTCCTCAACCTGATAACAGGCATCTAAGAAAAACCAACAGCTGACATCATACTTAGTGATGAAAAACTGAATGCTTTCCTTCTAAGATCAAGAACAAGTTAAGGATATCCACTCTCACCACTTCTGTTCATCATTGATCTAGGGATTCTATGTAGTATAATAAGACAAAAAAAACGGCATCCTGATTAAAAAGGAAGAAATAAAACTATCACTATTCACTGGTGACATAATCTAGCTACTAGAAAAGAAAGAGTTAAGTAAGATTGTAGGATACAAGATCAATATATAAAAATCAATTTTGCTTCTATATAACATCCACAATTAGAAATTTAAAAATTCTAATTAAATTTATTGGGGCGACATTGGTTAATAAAATATATAGGTTTCAAGTGTATAATTTAATAATACGTCATATATGTATTGTATTGTGTATTCACCATCCAAAGTTAAATTTCCTTCCATCACCATATATTTGACCCCCTTTACCTTTATCTACCTCCTCGCTTCCCTTTGGTAGCCGCTAAACTGTTGTCCATGTCCATGAGTCTGTTTGTCATGTTTGCTTGTTGCTTTCAGTTTTATATCTCACATACGAGTGAAATCATTTGGCTCTTAACTTTTTCTGACTCTTATTTCGCTTAGCATAATTATCTCAAGATCTGTCCATGTTCCTGCAAATGGCAGTATTTCATCTTTTCTTATGGCTGACTAATATTCCATTGTACATATGTATGACATCTTTATCTAGTCATCTATTGAAGGGCACTTTGATTGTTTTCATGTCTTGGCCATCGTGAATATTGCTGCAATGAGCATTGGGGTGCATATATCTTTACAGATAAATGTTTTAAAAATTTTTGGGTGGATATCAAAAAGAGAGATTGCTGGGTTATATGGTAATTCTATTCTTAGTTTTTTGAAGAACCTCCATACTATTTTCCATAGTGGCTGTAGCAATTCACATTCCCACCAACAGCGTGTGAGGGTTCCTTTTTCCCCCACAACTCTCCAACACTTTTTATTACTTGTCCTGTTGATGATAGTCTTTCTAACAGGTGTGAGATGGTATCTCATTGTAGTTTTGATTTGCATTTCCCCAGCAGCTAGTGCAGTTGAGCATCTTTTCATATGTCTGTTGGCTGTTTGTATGTCTTTTTGGGAGAAGTATCTGTTCAGGTCCTCTGCCCATTTTTAATTGGATTGTTTGTTTTTTTATTGTTGAGTTGCATGAGTTCTTTGTATATTTTAGATATTAGCCCCTTCTCAGAGGTGTTGTTTGCAAATATTTTCTCCCATTTGGTTCATTGCCTCTTTGTCTTATTGATAGTTTCTTTTGTAGAAATTAAAATTTAAAAGTGAGTGCTATTTGTAGTAATATTGGAAAATATGAAATATTTAGGAATAATTCTAACAAAAGATGTGAAAGATCCATACACTGAAAACTTCAAAACATAGTTGGGAGAAACAAAGATCTATACAGTTGATGAAATGTAACATATTAATGGATCAATAATCCCAATATTGTTAAGATGTCAGTTGTCCCCAAAGTAATGTATAAACTCATTATAGTCT
>NW_011888837.1:5676494-5678948 GCF_000151845.1 Pteropus vampyrus
GTTGTCCATGTCCATGAGTCTGTTTGTCATGTTTGCTTGTTGCTTTCAGTTTTATATCTCACATACGAGTGAAATCATTTGGCTCTTAACTTTTTCTGACTCTTATTTCGCTTAGCATAATTATCTCAAGATCTGTCCATGTTCCTGCAAATGGCAGTATTTCATCTTTTCTTATGGCTGACTAATATTCCATTGTACATATGTATGACATCTTTATCTAGTCATCTATTGAAGGGCACTTTGATTGTTTTCATGTCTTGGCCATCGTGAATATTGCTGCAATGAGCATTGGGGTGCATATATCTTTACAGATAAATGTTTTAAAAATTTTTGGGTGGATATCAAAAAGAGAGATTGCTGGGTTATATGGTAATTCTATTCTTAGTTTTTTGAAGAACCTCCATACTATTTTCCATAGTGGCTGTAGCAATTCACATTCCCACCAACAGCGTGTGAGGGTTCCTTTTTCCCCCACAACTCTCCAACACTTTTTATTACTTGTCCTGTTGATGATAGTCTTTCTAACAGGTGTGAGATGGTATCTCATTGTAGTTTTGATTTGCATTTCCCCAGCAGCTAGTGCAGTTGAGCATCTTTTCATATGTCTGTTGGCTGTTTGTATGTCTTTTTGGGAGAAGTATCTGTTCAGGTCCTCTGCCCATTTTTAATTGGATTGTTTGTTTTTTTATTGTTGAGTTGCATGAGTTCTTTGTATATTTTAGATATTAGCCCCTTCTCAGAGGTGTTGTTTGCAAATATTTTCTCCCATTTGGTTCATTGCCTCTTTGTCTTATTGATAGTTTCTTTTGTAGAAATTAAAATTTAAAAGTGAGTGCTATTTGTAGTAATATTGGAAAATATGAAATATTTAGGAATAATTCTAACAAAAGATGTGAAAGATCCATACACTGAAAACTTCAAAACATAGTTGGGAGAAACAAAGATCTATACAGTTGATGAAATGTAACATATTAATGGATCAATAATCCCAATATTGTTAAGATGTCAGTTGTCCCCAAAGTAATGTATAAACTCATTATAGTCTCAATCAAAATCCCATTAGCTTTTTTGTAGTAATTGACAAGTTGATTTAAAATTCATATGGAAATACAAAGGATCTAGAATAGCCAAAACAACTTTGACAGAGAACAAAGTTGGAAGTATACCTGATTTCAGTAATTAAGACAGTGTGGTATTGATGTCAAAAGAGACAACATGATCAATGGGATGGAATAGCAAGTCCAACAGTAACAAAGACAAAACATATGATAACTGATTTAAAACAATGTGGAAAAGCATTTTTAATGGAGAAGTGATAGTCTTTTTAACAAATAGTACTGGAACAATTAGATATCTACATGTAATAAAAGGAACTTTGACCTATACTTCTCACCATATATAATTAACTCAAAATATATCAAAGACCTAAATGTAAAGGCTAAAATTATAATACTTCTGGAAGAAAAACTTGTTAGGGAATGATTTCTTAAATATGACACCGAAAACATGATCCACAAAAGAACAAATAGATAAATTGCACTTTATAAAATTAAAAAGCTTTTGTTCTTTAAAAGATACGTGTGAAGAGAATGAAAAGATAAATCACAGACTGGGATAAAATATTTGCAAATCATATATCTAATAAATCCACAATATATAAAGAACTCTCAAAACTCAATAATACAACAACCCAGTTTTAAAAATCAGCAAAAGATTTGACTACACCTCACCAAGGTGTGACAAACACATGGGAAACAGACGACAAACACATTGAAAGATGCTCAACATTATTAGTTGTTAAGTAAATACAAATTAAAATCACAATGAGATATTACTACATATCCATTGGAATGACTAAAATTAATAAGACTGACCATACTAACTGTTGGTGAGGATGTGGAGGGACCAGAATGCTTATATGTTACTATGGGAATATAAAATGATACAACCTCTTTGGCAAACAGTTTGTCAGTTTAAGAAGTTTAAAATCTACTTATATGATCCTATCATTTCACTTTTAGATATTTGCCCAGGAGAAATGAAAACATGTCTTCATAAGACTTGTAAACAAATGCTTATATTAGTTTTATTATTAATAGCCAAAAACTGGAAACATTCCACATGTCCAGTAACAGGTGAATGTATAAACAAACTTTGTCATATCTGCACAATAGAATATGCTTTCGTAATAAAAAGAAACTACTGATACATGCTTTAACATGGATGAATTTTAAAATAATTATGCTGAGTGAAAGAAGCCAGACAAAAAGGAGTGCATACTATATGATTCTATTTATATAAAATTCTGGCAAATGCAAAGTAATGTATAGTGACAGAAGACAGACCAATACTTGACTTGGGGACACGGGTCGGAAGGAAGGATTACAGAGGAGCACAAGGAATTTTAGGGATGACTGATGTGTTATTCTGACTGGTGATGGTTTCAACTTAATA
>NW_011888837.1:5678998-5684814 GCF_000151845.1 Pteropus vampyrus
GAATGTATAAACAAACTTTGTCATATCTGCACAATAGAATATGCTTTCGTAATAAAAAGAAACTACTGATACATGCTTTAACATGGATGAATTTTAAAATAATTATGCTGAGTGAAAGAAGCCAGACAAAAAGGAGTGCATACTATATGATTCTATTTATATAAAATTCTGGCAAATGCAAAGTAATGTATAGTGACAGAAGACAGACCAATACTTGACTTGGGGACACGGGTCGGAAGGAAGGATTACAGAGGAGCACAAGGAATTTTAGGGATGACTGATGTGTTATTCTGACTGGTGATGGTTTCAACTTAATAAATTGACTCTAAGAATGTGCAGCATACCCTGTGGGACACGATTTAGCAATAAAAAGGAACAAACTGTGGATACAGTCTATAATGTGGATGAACCTCAGAAACATTGTGCTTAGTGAAAGAAACCAGATGCAGAAATCACATACTATATGATACCGTTTATATGAAATATCCAGAAAAGACAAAACTATAAAGACAAAAAGTAGATTAGTGGTTGACTATGGCAGGAACAGGAGGAAACAGGCATTAACAGTGTGCATTAGGGATCATATTGGGGTGTTGAAGACGTTTTAAAACTGATTTTGGTGATGATTGCAACTTGATAAACTTAAAAAATTATTGAATTGTAAGTTAAAAAAGGGTAATTAATATGATATGCAAAATATGCCTTATAAAGTTATTTAAAATGTTAAGAATACCTCAATAAAGTTGTTTGAAAGGTAATAAAAATCTTTTTACAGTTGTATCGAACACAATATAACTATTCCATAGAAATATTTGTTACAATTATCAGATAACAGATTTTTAAAAAGGATTTCAAGGAAAAGTAATATTGCTTCTTTAAAAATTTGAGAGTTCTATGAGTGATGTTATTCTTATATAGTTAGAAATACTGAAGATGTTTCTAGTTGTTGCCACCTGTATAAGAATTGGATTTAGAATGAATGTGCAGACGAAAGGGCACTCACCGACAGCATCAACTGTCCTCATTTTGGATATAAACAGGATATGTAGAGCAGGGTCAACAAACTACAGCCCATGGGCTATAGTGGCCTATTTTTGTGGAGTCTATGAGCTAAGGATGGTCTTTACAACAATAAATGGTTGTAAAAAGAAAAACAAAGAATTTGCTACAGAAATTGTATGTGGCCTATACAGCCTAAAGTATTTAATAAGGTTTGCTGACCCCTAGAAAGATGGTGCCTAGGAGAACGAAATTTATTAATTTTGCGTTTTAATTTGCCTGTGTAGGAGAGACTATCTTATTTAGTTAAATCATTCTCATGTCCCTTGTTATGATTCTGCAAAGAATCTGCACTGCCACACTCTTTCATGATCCAGTTCTACTTTTGATGTGATATGAAATTGATCTTGAGTTGTTTAAGCACGTTTTCCTTCTGTATCAATCAGTTGAATGATCTCTCTTAGTTATCTGGCTTGAGGATTCGCATCTTGGGTATGAGAACTCAAAACCACTAGTACTGTTGCCTCTGTATATCAGAACTGTACTAACGCTCTTATAGCAAGCCAGTATCTAACATTTGTCAGCAGTACTTGCAGATAAATTAGTTTCCTTTTTCATCTTTTCTACCATTTGTACCTATAATTTATGTATTCATGAAATTGGTTATGTCTACACGCTATCAGATCAAATACTCATATCAGTGAAAATGTCATTCAGGTGATATGTTGAACATCATGCAGACAGAACAGTTTGTTATTGGAATATTTTATTTTTCAGTCTGTTATAGTGCTATCATGTAGTCATCATTTATTTTCTCTCGGCATAAAGAATAAGTTGGTCGGGATAAAAGTAAGTTGCTAAATGATCAGATTTAAGGAAAAGATCTTAAAGCATAAAACTGAAAATAAAGGTTTACAAGGAAGAAGAAACACATTTCTACAACTGGACCCTAACTTTTTTTTAAAACAAATATGGCTCTTTCCATGAAATACAAATGAAAATAAGGCAGATTCTCAAAAGATGAAGCAGAGCCATAACATGTACCTTGTCCAGTATATATATTCTAAATAGCAATTTAATTTCAGATAGTTATTAAATGATTTTAAAATGATTTATCTGAGTTTATAATATAGAAAACAATATAATAGTCATAACTCTGCTGCCCAGATACTCTGTTGACATTTTTAAATTTTCAAATTAATATATGCAGTTGGTTAAGTTCAGTTTACAAAAATATGTAAGGAAACACTAAAGCCCTTCTCTCTGCAATTATTTTCTCATGAGACTTTTATTAATAGTTTTATTTTGTTCTTCCAGAAATGTTAAGGCATAAACATAAACACCCTTTAGAAATTCATTTAATTAAACAATATTATGCCACATACACTATTCTGTACCTTTCTTTTCCATTTAATATTGCATCCATGTCTGCAAAAATGCAAAGGGATCTGCCACATTCTTTTTCATGGCTGCAAAGTTTATGTGCCATAATCAGTTCCCTTTTGATGGGCATTTTGTTTGTGTCCAGTTTGATGTTATTACAAATGATACTTTAATGACATTCTAATGAATATATATTGCCAATTTTCCAAGTATACCCATAACGTACATTTCTAGAAATAGAATATATGTTCAAATTTTTAACATAAGTATTACCGAATTGCTCTCTATTTATACTGATTTATAATTTATCCGATAGTGGGTTACAATGCTTCACACACTCACCAGCATTAGATATTGTCAAATATCATTTTGTCATTTTGTTAGGTGGTATATTGTGGGTTGTAGTCATTCTGTCAGTTTGTTAGGTGGTATATTACTGGTTATAATCATTTTGTCCATTTGTTAGGTGGTACATTACTGGGTGTGTGTGTGTGTGTGTGTGCGCGCACGCATGTGCACTGTTAGCAGCTTAAAAATTTCAAGATGAATATTACCAATGTTTTCTTCTTTGGGTACAATTTTCTGTTCCACTTCTTAAGATTCTGAGTTTCTTCATCTGTCCCCCCATTCTTGATCCCTTTCTTCTCATATTCCTAGGCCTGACCTGATTATTCACCACTCCCTCTTTTTTCTCTGTGGGGTCCTATGACTCCCTTTACTATGGACCCTGTCTGACTCACTTCTCCATGACATCCTCAGTTTACCAGTGTCTACTAAATGGAATTGACAAGAGCCATGGTCATAGAAGGTTGACTGCTTGTAAAATTGAAATGTTCACAAACAGTGAGGTTGTCTGGCTTCTCATAACTATGAAAAATAAAGCCTTTTCTACCCAATGTTTGGGACTGATTTTTTTCTTACCCGTGATGTATTAGAGATTTTCCCTGTATCCTTTATATTTTAAAAATTATCCTCACTTGTTGACTTTTCTTAAACTTTATTCTCCGAGTAGAAAAAATTATTATTAACTCATTTATAATGTAGCCTAAAAAAACAAAACTAGAACAACCAACTTAGTGTGTAAATTCTGTTTGACAAATATTTATTAAGTACTGACTCTGTGCTAGGTACAATGTAATGCAAAAAAGACTAAGAAATTTTTTAAAAATAAAGATACATCTAGTACAGGAGCTACATATGGAAATAAATGGTAGAGAAGTATATGATAAGTGTGATAATAGAAATATACATATGTAAGATATAAGGAAGTTGTTGAAGAGAAGCAATGGTAGATGTCATCATAGCATGGAGTAGGTCAAGGATGGCTTCTAGGAGGAGTTTGAAAATATAAATCAGATAAATTAAGGGTCATTTATATTTTAAAATAATAATAATATGTAAGATGATGAATGGACTACTTTATGTCTGTATTAGTTCAGGAGTTTTAAAGGGACCAAATAACAGTGACTTACCCATGATAGAAAGTTATTTTTCTCCCAAATTTGAACTGGTGGGCAGCTCAGGGCTATTCTACTCCATACGGTTAACCAGGGATCAAAGTTCCTTTCCTTTTGTTTTTTTTTTGCCATCTTCTGGAGTCTTTAATTCTTTGTAATTGAATCGTGATGATACCATGTCTGACTTGTAGCCAGTGTGAAGGAGGCAACAGGAACTGGAGAGCAAGCAGCTTTCTTTCAAGCACGTGAACCATTGCCGTCATCAGTCCTGCCCCTATCCCATGGTCCAGAGTTAGTCACGTAGCTTAGCTGTGTGCTAAGTAATGCTATGTAGTGTCTAGCTGCATGGCCATGAGCTCAGCTAAAACTTTAATTATGTAAAAGAAGAGGAGACAAAGTTTTACCATAGCTGAGGAGGAGCCAAGAAACCCCCCAAAATAAGAAAATAAAAGAAATTTTTGTGCTTTTGTTTATTGCTCTATCGCCAGTTCCTAGAATAGCGCCTGGCAGATAGTAGTTGATCACTAAATAATTGTCAAATGAATAAATGTACAAATGTATGAATCAACAAAAGCTACTGCCAATTGAAGATCAGTTAGAAATTATTAAAAGACCTATGTAATATAAAATAATTCAATGTTTTATTTTTTAAAATTTTCGTATACTAAACTTTAAAATTTGATGTATACTAAACTTTTCAGCAATCCTGTGGAGCAATTTTGAAAGTGAAAATTTTAATTACTGGAATTTTACAAAATAAGAGTCAGAATTATCTTGTCCTCTATTCATTATAGGAATGCTTAGTCGGGTACATATTTTAACATTTCACAAGAAAATTAAACGATGTCTAGATTATTATAGCATAAACCTGCCAGAATAAAGACTTTGAAGTAATTTTCAAAGAGTGCCTGTTTAGAATTTTATAACGTACCACAAATCCGTTTATGTTATCTCTGAGGCTCTCAGAACCTGCTTTATTTTTCTCACTGATATATTCCTTGTGTGATTTAAGATACAATATTATATCCAAAAGTGGCCTCCAGCCTGCTTTTCCACAACACTTATAGGTGTAATTTTAAGCCAGTTTCATTGTTGATTGGTTTTAACTTATCTTTTATTGAAAGGTAAAAGTTATTTCTAATTTTCTATTAGTATTGACTTTACCATTTTACAGAGGCACACATAATTCTTTTATATTTGTCAAAAACTAAAATGTTCTCTGTCATTTCATTTTTGTTAATGTTAACTGCCTTGCATATTTAAAAAACAAACAAACAGATACATTGCAGTTAGGTTTCATTTGCTGAAAGTGGTGGAGATCAAGGGATAAAACTTTTCACTAAGAAAAGAGTTACTGCAAGTGTAAAATATGGCACATTAAAATTTGTAATAGGAAGCATTTGTCAAGAAGAGAGGACATGAATTGTAGTGTAAAGGAAAATTCGGAATGTGCTTATTTGGTGTGTTTAACCTAACATGGTATTTAATACCAGAATAAATTATATGACTCTCATGGCCTATTATATATACTCCTAAAAGAGCCTATAAAATCAGACCCATATTTTTGTATATTTCAAGTAGCAACTAGCTACCTTTTATGTATGAACCTAGTTCAATAGATTCTCACATATGTAAGAAGTCTTATAGCTTTCATGGGAAATAACTTTGATTTTCAAATCAATTCTAACTGAAAAATCTTTGGGGATTAATAAAGTTAAAATTTCAGGATAAAAACATAGGTTTGTGTTATAATACACATTGGACCTTTAAAAGGTTGTAGTGTACCATGAAATCATCTTAGTTTCAGATCTTTTTTTTATAGTTTTGGCCCCTTTATAAGTGCTTTTTTTGTCAGTGCAGCAACTTTGTAGAATTTTCTATACCTTATATAACAGGTGTTTTGGCTTTCAAAAGAATATTTAGTGAGGACCTGCTATATTCCAATCAACTTTTTCTGTTTTAATTTTTCACTTCAAA
>NW_011888837.1:5686264-5690401 GCF_000151845.1 Pteropus vampyrus
TGGAAAATTGTTACATACTTCATGGCACTGGGTAACTGTCCTTTACCGTGCCAGCAGTAGGCTGGAAAGATTAAAAGAGAGGGTTTCTAAAGTGGAGGAGATCAGGAGTTGAGAAAATTCAAAACAGGGAGGAGATTAAGTGAATACTGTATATGCTGAGAAATCCATTTTTTCCTCACCCTCACCCTACCTCCACCTCCACCCCCACCCCTCTTCCCTAACTTGGTTCCCAGAACTCTGGCAGCCAGGCCTCACCCTCTAGTCTGGAGTATATTAGATGAGGTTTAGGTCAAGGATAAATGACGACGACGACGACGACGACTGATGAGGCTTTTGAGCAGCCTAATAATATTTTCTTTCCTATTTGAACATTCAAGGTGGTTTTACCCTCTCTTTTAATCTCTTGTTCATTTCTGATACTTTAATGAGAATTATTCGATATGATTTAGTTGTCTTTGATATTTGATTTCAGGTTCCTCTTTTCCTTTTTCTTCTTCCCTACCTCCCTTTTTCTCTTTTCTTTTTTCTTTTAATAGATCTTTGAAGTTTTTCTTTTTCTCTTTTTTCTTTTCTCCCCTCCCCCCACCCACTCTTTTCTGCAATTCTTTCTCTCCTGTATGCCCACCTACAATTTGGAAAGACATGAAAAATATAATTAAATTTATGGGAAAATTAGTATGAATTAGTGGGAAGTAAATACCACAGAATCGTTTTTTTCAGTGACATGCAACTTAATTTTGATTACTTAGAGTATCTAATCAAAAATTTTTGCTTGGTAAATGCTGCCTGAGTTAATGACAAATCAGTTGTTTATAATAAAAATGTTTTTAACATATATTTGTTCTCTAAAGATATTTAAACGTTTTCCTATAATTTTATTCTATTACTCGTTTATTACATTAAAACTTTTAAAACATATTTGATAGAATTATTACTAATTGCAAATTAGTGCCACCAGTAAGTTCATTATGAAAAACAATCATAGCCCTTTTAAAATCATGTAAATATCCAGATTTCGAAGACTTACAAATAATGGTATTGACAAATCAAATCTAAGCTCATTTTCTTCAAAGAAAAAAGAAGGTAAGACAGCTCAGATTTATGTTTGTGCCAGATCATGCCAAGACCTGGTTTAACTAGTGCTTCTTGTCTGGGTTTCAAATATATTTGGATCTTTGACATACTTAATATAAAGGCAGTGTCTTTGATGTGTTTTTTTTTCTTCTTCATGGTCCATTCATAGGCACGTGTCACTATGCTTTGCTTGTGTAATAGTGAATTGTTTTGTGGCAAGAATATTGTCAACCTGGCAGCTGATAAAAGATGAAGTATATTGTAACAAAAATAAACAAGTTCGGGACAAGGGAATAAACATAATAAAATCTTATGTTGAAATCAGAGTCTTTAGTTTTAATTAACATTCTAAAACAGGAAAAGTGAACATGTTGGAGATTATACAAGATGTATATAATATAGTACATGGAAATTGAAGATTTATTTTGAAGGAACTAGGTCCATAAGTTGAAAACATAGCAAGCAAGGTTTATTGCTTAAATCAATTAGGTACAAACAATAGTTGGATAAAAGGCAGCATCCCATTGGCTCATGGTTCACTGCCATTTCTCCTTTTCCTCCATTCCTACCAGTTGATGATTAACTTTTTTGGGTTGCATTATTTTTGGTATACTACAGTGTGCTGTGTCATAGATAAGGGGATTATAAAGAGAGGAAAGTAAACTGTAGAATGTAAAAGTCAAATTCTATACTTGTTCTCATTAAAATTAAAAGGAAGTATATTGGCAATAGATTGTAGCCCTCCAATAATATGGTGCTAAGAAAGGAGAGAAACTAACATTTATCCAGAATCCAATATGTACCAGCATTTTGCTTGATGCTTTATTGTGAAAAATATATAAAAAATATATATTTAACTAGGATGAATAATCCTTGTTGTATTTTAGGTTATATCCTTTGGATAGATTTTTCTAAGTATTCTTACCAGTAAGAATATTAGAATCAAAAATAATTTATTATTTCCAGTGTTCTTACCTATACTGTCATGAAATCGGACGATAATTTCCCAGAACTTGGGGGAATTGAAAGTGTGACTTCCCCTTCTATTAGATATAAATAAGAGCATAAGAAAAACCACATCGTTTGAGAGAAACAGCTAATTTTTCTCTTCAATTCATTGCATTACCTCAACGATGTAGTGATCATTGATCAACAGAATAACAAAGATGAAAAATTAAAATGGCATATTATATAAAAGGAGAGTAAGGTGATATGCTTTTTCTTGTTTGCCAGTCCATTTGTTAATAAGTAGTTGTCAGTATACTGCACACACAGCTTGCTTTTGTTAGCTTTACTTCAAAAACCAGTAATAAGTATGATAGCTTTGTAGAATTCTGTCTTTATCCAAATGCTTGGAGAAGAAATTGAATAGATATGAAAGATAATTCTTTATGACTTTCATTAGTGTTACTTCTAAACAAATAACAATATTCACCAATATAGTATTTACAGTAAATAAGATAGCTATTAGACCCTATTATGAATTATTAAATAAATATAAACAGAAAATTAAGCATTTTCCAAACAACTTTATCATAAGCAGGGATGAAAGCTGCTTGTGTCTAAAAGCACCCTCCTTCTTCCATTTAGGTTTTGGTAGATATTAATTTGTTAAAGCGATGTAAAGCATAATTCATTCCACAACTTGTCTTTGCATGCATTTTTATATGTTTGGAGACAAATAATGTATTCTAATATCGAAGTTGGCAAACAATAGCTCTATGGTCTGTTTCGTACCTGTGAACTTAGAATGGTCTTTTAAAAAGAAAAGAATATGCAGCAGAAATTATATGTGGCCGTCAAAGCCTAAACTATTTGCTATCTGGTTCTTTACAGAAAAAGTTTATCAACTCTGAAATATAAATACATAATACATAAGCTTGGGAAGTTCCAGTTCCAGGTGAGATGGTATAATCATATGATACCGCATCTCTCCCACAAATACAGCTATTATAAAACCAGACAGAATACATGAAGCAGCTATTTGAAGACTTTGAAAAGTAAATAGTGGCAGGCGAATAAGGAAAGACCAGAATTTGAAGTACCACCAAACTGGCAGTGAGTTTGCCGTTTTTCCCATGTTGTCACATGTCCTGGTCTTAGCATAGCCTGAAACCAGGAAGTAGACATCAGTGCAGGCAGCGGGGAGCTCCAGGAGAAGCCTTCTACTTTAGGCTTGAGAAGTAGAGACCGTGGCTTCTAGCAGTGGCAGTGAGTGCAGAGGAGAATGCAGATATCTAAAACTTCGAGTAGGGGGAGCCTTCCTTTCTGATTGAGGAATCTGTGGTCATAAGAAGGTGGCGCATGCTGCTTTTGCTTTTTTTCCTCTGTTGGACCCTACTACAGAAACAGTTGCACAAAGTAAGTGGCAAAATGAGGTAAATAAAACCCCAGCTTTTGGGCAGAGTGCCAAAACGGAAAGCCTCCGGGAACCAGAAAGTACTGGGGAGATCAAGGAGAGAGGGGAACTTGGGAAAGGAACCTATAAAATAGTATAGGTCTTGGGAGACATGAATGGTAGTATATCTGTAATACTTAGAGTGGAGCTTGACTAAGAGTTAAACCCAATAAACAGTTGCTTAATCAATGATTACTTTCCTAATATTGTATAGGAGACACACAGATTATCTTTCTTTTCTTGGTTTAGACTGTTAGGAGTCATGGAGATTAAGAGTATTGGCTCATTTTTAGAAACCATATGCTAGGCCACTCTTTACTTCATCTTAGAACATTGCACTTGGGATTTTGGAGGTCAGATGTTCTAACAAATGCTTATCCAAAGTAGTAGTCCTATCTGTAGTTTTTATTTAGAGATGATCAGTCATCTAGAGGTTATCAGTACATTTACAGTGACAGAAGCTAGCCACTTTAGGAAGATCATATGATTGTTTAATAATCATGTATATATACTTTGCTATTTTTGTTTAGTTCTGTCCTTTCTAAAAAAATTAAGTTGAATCCTTTTTCCACATTGTAGCTCTTAGTCCCCCAAAATATTCGAATAGACTTACTTCTGTACTGGCAATTCTCAGTGTGCCCCAGATATCTCTTTTAACTGACACA
>NW_011888837.1:5690451-5704439 GCF_000151845.1 Pteropus vampyrus
TCTACTTTAGGCTTGAGAAGTAGAGACCGTGGCTTCTAGCAGTGGCAGTGAGTGCAGAGGAGAATGCAGATATCTAAAACTTCGAGTAGGGGGAGCCTTCCTTTCTGATTGAGGAATCTGTGGTCATAAGAAGGTGGCGCATGCTGCTTTTGCTTTTTTTCCTCTGTTGGACCCTACTACAGAAACAGTTGCACAAAGTAAGTGGCAAAATGAGGTAAATAAAACCCCAGCTTTTGGGCAGAGTGCCAAAACGGAAAGCCTCCGGGAACCAGAAAGTACTGGGGAGATCAAGGAGAGAGGGGAACTTGGGAAAGGAACCTATAAAATAGTATAGGTCTTGGGAGACATGAATGGTAGTATATCTGTAATACTTAGAATGGAGCTTGACTAAGAGTTAAACCCAATAAGCAGTTGCTTAATCAATGATTACTTTCCTAATATTGTATAGGAGACACACAGATTATCTTTTCTTGGTTTAGACTGTTAGGAGTCATGGAGATTAAGAGTATTGGCTCATTTTTAGAAACCATATGCTAGGCCACTCTTTACTTCATCTTAGAACATTGCACTTGGGATTTTGGAGGTCAGATGTTCTAACAAATGCTTATCCAAAGTAGTAGTCCTATCTGTAGTTTTTATTTAGAGATGATCAGTCATCTAGAGGTTATCAGTACATTTACAGTGACAGAAGCTAGCCACTTTAGGAAGATCATATGATTGTTTAATAATCATGTATATATACTTTGCTATTTTTGTTTAGTTCTGTCCTTTCTAAAAAAATTAAGTTGAATCCTTTTTCCACATTGTAGCTCTTAGTCCCCCAAAATATTCGAATAGACTTACTTCTGTACTGGCAATTCTCAGTGTGCCCCAGATATCTCTTTTAACTGACACATTTTCCTCAAGAGCCTTTGTTCTCTCTTCCCCTTTCTTTTAACCAGCGAATCCATGAAGATGTAGGCTAATTTTTTTGTGTGTGCCTGTGTGCATTTTTCTGGAACAAGGTTTGATAAGCTGAAAAACATTTAAGAATCACTGCCTTAGACACGTTCATGACTACAATTTGCCCTGCATACATCTGAATCTCAAAGGGACAAAAATGGTTAAGAACCCCTGTTTTTTAGTTTTCTCATAATGGTAGAAAGTGATTGAAGACAAAAGTTAGGAATTGCATGGAAAGAGGAAAATATGACAGTTCAAACAAAGAAATAGACATAGAGTTCACCTGTATCCAGTGACCCACCACCCTGATATCTTTGGTAAGTCTTCCATGTAGTCGTCTTAAGGTATTATTTCTGACATAATAAAGGATGTTAAGCAGAAGGTAGGATTTATTAAAGCAGTCTTTTCTTGAAAATATCTCTGCTACAGAATGAGGAATAACTTTCTGCAGTGGATAATCCCTTTAGCTAAACATAGTATTGTGACTAGTATATATTCAAATACACACATGTATGCACACACAAATATGGTGTTTAACATAATTCGATATCCCCTTCAAGGTCGACCAATCCCTGGTTTTGTTTTGTTTTTTTTCCCCCCTGCTGTACCAAGTCTTATGCTTTGCTGTTGAGAACCTAACAGGTAACATTGTCTCCTCAAAATGGTCATCCTTGCCTTCATAAGACCACAAAACGTTCTTGCATGGGAAAACACTATTGGAAATGCAGAGTAACTGAGATGTAGGTAGAGAAATTTGCAAATGCTGCTTTCATGAATTATCTTTAGATCAGTATCTGCCCCCCAAAATTCTCATGCATCTATACACTTTGTTTTTGTGCATAGCTAGCTTGTCATCCACAGCCAATTAAGTAGTCAATTATGCCCATAAAATATATAACAAAATTATAAAATATATAATTTTGCACAATATCTGAAAGAAAAAGTAAAATGAAATATTATGGCTATAAAAATTTTAAACTTTAGTGGAAGACATAGTACTCATAGTAAAGATTAGAGGTAATATAATTTTGATAATATAATTTTTAAAATTATGTATTTTAAAACTTAATGAAATCATTAAAGTCAGTCTAATAAAGTTGCAGGGGAAGTAATTATTTTCCATTTCTAAAGCTGTGTTGTTATTTTAGCTTACTGTAGGAATGGCAGTATAAGTTCTCACAAAGTATAAAATAGTTATAACAATCTGGTAAGTTTAGTGTATATAGTATAATAGTATAGATTAATGTATTAAAAAGATATGTTGGACATCTTTTTCTTGTATCTCTTACTATCCCAAAATTAAGGTAGGTATAGGTCTTTAACAGAAGGTAAAGGAATTTATTAGATGTGTAGTGGTTACTATCATCGATAATAAGGACACTTTGAGGTAAACCGAAGAATTAAGAAGGAAATGAAAGGAGACAGGAACACATGTTGATATCTTGGCTTTTTGTTTTGTTATGTTTTGTTTTTAACATAATAAATATAAGATGCCTTGTTTGCAGTGTACTGCTTACTTCAATGCAAATTAAAGTCTGTAAGGTCTGAGGACTTAGTGAGGTGAACTAAGCATTGCTTGATTTATTCCTTCCCAGAACTTTCACTTATAGATTGACATAAAGTGAAAATTCCTTCAATCATGGCCAAACCTTCTCATTTAGGGTTTGGTTTTGCATTACACGCAAGAGTGTGTTGAATAAATGATGATGAGAATAATTTTTTTCAGGAGGAATTCTCTTTATGCTAACGTGGCACATTTCTCACAATGGTCTCAGAGTCATTGGAAAGTAGGAATCTTGTTTAAACTTGAACTCTCACTGTGTGAATTTTGCCCATTGTGCTGTTTTAAGTTTTATATGGATTTTAAGAAATTGATTCATTTGGCAAAGTGCAAAATTCTCTAAATGTTGGAATGTAATATCTGGTTTTAACTGGTATGTTTAAGAATAACAACATGTTTGAATTTGAATTATAAACGCAAGGACTTTCCAAAGCTGTGAGCTTGGTTTAGGAGTTTTATGAATAAGTCTCATTCACTATATATATTTACTTACTGTAGTTTTTGCTAAATAGCAAGATAATTGTTATTCCATATTTAGTGTGTTAGTATAACATCCTAAAAATGTCTCTGTGTTAGATATGTGTTGTCTGAATGTGTGTAGTCAAGTAGTTTTATTTTAGATCTAGAAAGCATTAATTTCTAAACATTTTCTTACTTTCCTTTAAAAGTAAATCAACAAATAACTTCAAGAGAAAATATCACTGCTTCCTTCAGGGTAGGGATGAGGTGTGGTGTGGTATATTCTGACCCAGGATATGCTTTGGGGAAATTACTTGGAAATCGAGTGGAACAACTTCAAAATATTTTGCTGTAATATGTTCTGTAAGGCAATTAACTCTTGCCATGTAAAGACATGTAAATGTAGCTTTCTAAAAGAAGAGTTATAGAAAGTTTTTCTTTCACAGTAGAGTCTCTTAATAGGTAATTTATTTTAATTAAATATGTGAGAACACTGCCTAGAGTAAATACTGATACAGTTACCAAAATTTTTACTGTCTTCTCACTTTCACATCATTAATGTTATATACCCTTTCTTTTCAGCTAGATATGTCAAGTGACCAGATAGCTGCCAATTTGCAAGCAGTTATCAATGAAGTTTGTAGGCACAGACCGCTGAATTTGGGTAAGTGGTTTGCTGGGTAGACTTCCTGATAGCCCTGTGATACTTTTAAAATATTAAGAAAACAATCAAGTCAACATGCAACTACAATAGCAACAGTATTTCCAGGGATTAAATAAATAAAAGTGAATTCTCTGAAGGGTTCCTAATTATCTTATTTACAAGTGTAGTCGTTTAGAGAGACCTCTTTAACGTTAAGGAAATATTTTACTTCTTGAAACCTTTGTAAATTCCCACATTATTTTTACCATTAAATAAAATAAAGTTTGAAAGAAAATTGTAACCATGGTGCCTAAACTTACAGTGGCATTAAATAGAAACTATATTTATGAAATAATATTGTGAAGCCAGACCATTCACTTTGTCACTGGCACTACCTTTCTTAATCTTATTTTTTTCCCACATGGGGAGGTGTTACTAACTTAAATCGAAATTGTTAATTTTGTTTGCCAAGTCCTTAGTAAATATACCTTTATTTGATACAAACCTACAGGTTGTTCTTAATACCACAGGATCGTGAAGACTTGCAGTTATCGTTTTCTAATGATTAAAACAATGTTCAAATAATTAACAAGTTATTTCACTGAAATACCTGAATATTCTGGAGACGGTTTGAAAGCTCTGTTTATAGATAGTAATTGAAGAAAACACTTATTTGGTGTTGAAGAAAACACTTCTTACATAAAATTTTTAATACATTGCTCTACTAATGAGGCTAATTATTAGATATATATTTCAACACAAAAGAGTGAAGCTTTATCTTCATATTTACTTTATTCATAGGACTCATATCAATGAAGAATGTTGTATCCAACAATAACAAACTGGCATATTGCAAGTGACATTCTGTAGAAGTGAAAAAGAAGAGGCTGCAGTAGAAGAAACTAGATTTCTTCTGCATTACACATTCTTTACACAAATAGTCCATTTTCAGCAGTAGAATTAAATGCAGATCAAATGCTTTTAAAAGTTTTTGTGCCTAGGTGGCAATTACAGTCGTCACACACTTAAAGAGAAAAAGAACAATAATAATACAGAACACAGTATTTTTAACACTTAAAGCACATTTAACACTTTCAGCCGTCTACTGGGTTCTCAGATCCGATTGGCAACTGAAATTTCACATCTACCTGGGCTTGCATGGCTAAGGTACTGTTTCACAGAGCTTTATAACCATTTTAGCAGCTTCATCCAAATCATCACAAGCAAGAATTTCAAGTCCACTGTCTGTTATTAGTGCCTTAGCATCATCAACTTGTGTACCTTATAACCATACCACAATAGGTATTTTAATTTCCAGATCCTTTACTGCCATGACTATACCCTGTGCAATAACGTCACACCACATGATTTCTCCAAAAAAATGTTTACCAGAATAGCCAGTACCTTTTTATCTAAAGTGATAATCTTAAATGCTTCTGTTACTGATGGGTTGTAGTGCCACCACTAACATCAAGAAATTTGGCTGGAGTCTCCCCATGAAGTTTTATTATATCCATTGTGGCTATAGCCAAACCAGCGTCATTTACTAGACAGCTTATATACTCCATCTAGGCCAATGTAGTTGACATCTGCCTTAGCTACATCTTTGTCCCTTTCATATTCTTAGGTCTAGTCCTGTGGGTCAAGGATTTTTTTCTGGCGATAAGCTGAATTAGAATCAGAATTGATCTTTGCATCCATACATAGCACAGTTCAATCTGAATCTTCTACCATTGGATTTATTTCTACCAGGGTTGCATCATATTTCAGGAAAAGATTTTAAAGCTTGACCATGTTTTCTGCCACAGAATCCACAACATTAGGTGGAAAGTTGATTCTTGTCTTTGTTTCCAGGACCCTTTGTGGTACGAGCTTTTCTTCGAAGTTCGACTAGTGAAGGTTTGTTATTAAAGGTCGAGCCTTTGTTGCCTAAAGAAGTGGAAACCAAAGAAAGCAACCAAGAAGCTGCCTAAAAGTGTTGTATTGTGAAATTATTTTTAGTGGATTAAGAAGCAACAGAGAAAATTATAAAACTGTATAATTTCTATGTTTGGTATCTTGTTATTTCTTGATCATCATGCTCAAAAGTGAATTTTCACACTGGAAAAATCTTACAACACTTTCAAAAATAAGAAAATAAAATTTTATCTGAGTCTACATTTTATATCCTGTTAAATCTTCTTCCTTATAGTTCAGATTCAACATGCTGGTAATTACAGCAGCAATTTCTAGCTTAATAACTTTCCATGGAGAGCCATACCATCTGAGGGAAAAGTAACATCTTCAGTCCTCATAAGACAGAGAATGGCAGAGTCATGAACTACATCACAAATATGACTATTTTCTAAAGAAAAATTATGGAAAATGTTCATTCTAAAAGATTCTGGATGTAACTTGTGATAACGAATATAGAATATGAGTGGGCAGGAAATCTTTGTTTTTCTCTTAGGAATCAATCTATAATATTTGTATTTCTTAGTTTTATAGCGCTTTGCAATATACGAGGCACTGTGTGTGGTGTTTTCATATACTTAACCTCATTTGATTCTGAATTCTCTGCTAATAGCACGTAATAGGTTTGGTTAGTGTTTATTGAATGAACATGCCATGAGGTGGATAGAACAGCTTCATTTATGGATGAAGAATCAGGCTAAGAAGTTGTGTCTTTCATCAAGTGCCAGCTTACAAATTAGTATTGGTCCTTTAGTGTTTACTGGTATGTGACAAAATAATAATAATAAAATAATAATAATAATAATAATTTTGGCATTCAACTGCCAACTGTCCTTTCTTGGGAATGATTTCCTTATTCTGCGACTGTCTCCCATTTCTTTAGAGGATGTTTAAATGCCTTTTCTTATATGAAATAATAGTGCCGATAAATTTGTTGGTGAGTTTTAATAACACTCACTTTGTAAAGAATATTTTGACAGCTCCATATAGGCCTTCCATATTGTTTTTGAAATTTTAGTAATCTGGGAAGTCCAAATGACTGAACAACCACTGTACCCCACTATGCTTTTTTCCCATAGGAAAATTAAAATTTAAAGGCTATTTACCAAAAACAGCTGTAACATTAACTACAAAACTGTAACAGCAGTTAACTTCCATTACAGGCCTACTACTATCTTATGCTTTATATGCATCCTCTCTTTTCATCCTCACAGCAGTTTGGTGAGGAGGATGTTGTTCCCATCTTTCAGAAAAGGAAATTGAAACCAGTATGAGGTCCCATAAATGGCAAAGTGAGATTCAAAGCTGGATTTGTTTTTGAAGTCTGTTCTCTTAACTGTTAGACTATTTTACCTCCTTTTTATATATTCTGAGGTAAACTGTTAAACTGAACACTTTAAAATTTTAAAATATTGAATAATTAAACTTCATTTTCTTAATATCTAATTATGAGGTTGTGGCATAGCCAATATGAAGAAAGTGGAAGTAAAGGGTTGAAAGAAGTGGGATGAGAAAAGAGTAGAGCAGGATAGAAAAAGATACCTATTCGTTTCCCACAATTACTATCTTTTTTTTTATAATAATAATTTTTTTTATTTTCCAGTTATAGTTGGCATACAATACTATATTAGTTTCAGGTGTACAACATAGTTATTAGACATCTACATAACTCACAAAGTGATCACCCCAATAAATGTAGTGCCCTCTAACACCATACATAGTTATTACAATTTATTGGCTATATTCCTTATGCTATACTTCTATCTCCATGACTCTCGATAACTACCAATTTGTATATCTTAATCCCCTCTCCCGTTTTCACTGACCCCCTGAACCCCTCTCCTATCGGATAACCCTCAGAAGGTTCTCTGTATCTGAGTTTGTTTGTTTGTTTGTTCATTTTGTTCTTTAGATTCTACATAAACATGCAATCATATGGCATTTTTCTCCCTCTATATGACTTACTCCACTCAACACGCTATCCTTTAGGTCCATTATGCAATATCTTTTCCCATCCCCTTTTAGTCTGTGAGTGACTTTTAATCTGAAATGAGTCTCTTGTAGGCAGCATATGTAAGGGTCTTGTTTTCTTATCCATTCAGCCACTCACTCTGTTGATTCGAGTACTTAATTTTTCACTTGAAGTACTTATTAATAGATAAGTAATTGCCATTCTTTATTCATATTTTTGCAACATATTTTTTCTTCTCGAAGTCTCTCCCACATTTCTTGTAATGCTGGCTTGGTGATGATGAACTCCTTTAGCTTTGTCTTGTCTGGGAAGCTGTTTATCTGTCCTTCAACTCTAAATGATAGCTTTGCTGGATAAAGTAATCTTGGTTATAGATCCTGGGTTTTCATCACTTTGAATATTTTGTGCCAAGCCTTTCTGTCCTGCAAAGTTTCTTTTGAGAAATCAGCTGCCACTCTTAGGAGAGCTCCCTTGTAGGTAACGAATTGCTTTCTCTTGCTGCTTTTAAGATTCTCTCTTTGTATTTAACCTTTAGAATTTTAATAATGATGTGTCTTGGTGTGGGCCTCCATGGGTTCATCTTTTTGGGGACTTTCTGAGCTTCCTGGGGTTATATGTCTATTTCCTTCACCAGGTTAGGGAAGTTTGCCATCATTATCTTCAAATAGGTTTTCAACTTATTGCTTTTTTTTCTCCTCCTGGTACCCCTATGATGTGAATCTTGTTACATTTGATGTTATCCAATAGGCTTTGTATCTTCATTATTTTGGATCTTTTTCTCTTGTTGCCGTTCTGATTGGGTGTCCTCTGCTACACCGTCCTCTATATCGGTGATTTGATCCTCTGCTTCCTCCTCTCTGTTGATTCTCTCTAATATACTCTTCATCTCAGATATTTTATTCTTCATTTCTGACTGGTTCCCTTTTGTAATTTCCATTTACATTTTTATATTTTTTATCTTTTTGTTAAAGTTCTTACTGAGTTCATCTATTCCTCTCTTAAGTTTGTTGAGCATCTTTATAACCAGTGTTTTAAACTCTTCATCTGGTATATTGCTTGTCTCCATTTTGGTGAATTCTTTTTCTGAAGCTTTGTTCTGTTCTTTCAAGTAGGACATGTTTTTTTGTCTCCCCATTTTGGCTGCCTCCCTCTATCTGTTTCTATGTGTTAGGTAGGGCTCCTAAGTCTCCCAATCTTAGTAGAGTGACTTTATGTAGTAGGTGTGCCATGGGGCTCCTTGGCACAGACCTGAGAGGGGCCCAGCTGCAGGCCAAGTTCAGCTGCAGCCAGTGCACCTCCAGGGCCGCCTAGTAAGAGACACCAAGCAATCCACATGTGGTTGCCACCTATGCTGGTCTTTTAGGTGGCTCAAGGGATCAAGTCCAAAACCAAGGCTGGCTGCCACTAGTGCAGGGTTTGGGGCTGCTCAGCAAGAGGTACAGGGCATGTCAAGGCCAAATGTTGCCGCTTTTGTTTGTAATCCTTTGAGAGATTTTCTGAAAGTTCACAGATGGAGCCAGGACAGCCCATTTGTATGGAATAAAATCACTGGAAGCAGCTTCGATGGGCCCACAAGTTGGAAGAGGTGGAGTCTCAGGGAATCCCCTGGGTGGAGCGACCTGTGTTATATAGGTTAATGGTGCCTGTGTCTGCAGACTGGGAGTGGGGAGGGCTCAACAGAGGAACAATGGCTTCTGCTTGCACCTCTGTCCAGGAGCCAGCCACCCCTCCAGCCCTTTCCCTGAAGCCCAACAGCTCAGTGCCTCCCATATGTTCCTGGTTCCCCTTGAGCAGTCTGTCAGCGAGTAAGGCCGGGCGTGGGCCCTTTAAGAGGAAAGTCTACGCTTCTCGCGGCACCCTGACTCACACAGCTACACCGCTGGTTTTCACAGCCAGAGGTTGTAGGGACTTCTCTTTCCAGCACTGGAACCCTGAGCTGGGGAGCCAGCTGGACTGGACTCTATGCTCCTCAGGTGGGGAGGGGGCTCCACAGCCAAGATAACCCTGCTGATTCTCGACCATCACTCTCTGTTGTGGGACCGGCCATTTGGCATCTCTGCCCTGCCCACCGTTTTGAGGTGACTTGTTATTTGAGGTGACCTAGTTGTAGGGCTTCTGTTCAGCCAGATCTCTGATGACTCCTTCGTACTGGTTGCTCTGTAGTTCTGTTACAATTTTAGTGTGGTTGCTAGAGGAGGCATGAACAGCCTTTGTCTTCTATGCCATCTTGAATCTCTCCCAATTACCATCTTTTGAAAGCTTACTAATTAATCGTATTTGAAGATCCTAACTCATACAGTAGAAGCTCTTGTATTGTATTTGTAGATTTTCTTTTCATTAATAGAGTAGGCATACTCATTATTGATAATTTTAGAAACACTAATATTTTATAAATCACTGTTAATTCTACTCATAGATAACCAGCATTAATATTTTGATGCTTTCCAATGTCTTTTTTCATTTGACAGGGAGAAAGACAGAACATGTATACATGTGATCTTATAAAGCATTTCCCCATGGTAATTAAAATTTCATATAAAAAGCATCATTTTAATGGTTGAACAATATTCCATCCTGTTGATGCTCAAATTAATGGAATCATTTCCCAATTTGGGAACATTTAATTTGCTTAAGCCCCTCCCCCTCCATTATTTACAACACCTTAGAGAAAATCTTTGGATATAATTTATTTTCCTCTCTATTTCTAGAAGTGACATTCTGGGTTGAAAGGTATGATATGGCTAAAGGTGCCTTTTTGATCAGAACAAACCAGAACAAAGAAATATGATTGGAAAACTTGCTCTGGGCAAGAACATTCCAGGGTCTTATTAACTGGCCTATGAATAACTTATTTCCTGCCCTTAGAGCATTCCTTGCCTCCATTTGAGCATTCTTCCTATTGACTAACTAGAACTGAGTGTTTATAATGATATGCTTTGAGTGTTTATAATGATATGCTTCTGGAAAAGTAGTAGAATTGTATAGATTAGTCTTACTGTAAATCTCTTTTGTATTACTATTTTCTTCCTCTTAGCAATAAATTAAATCTTACATTTAAAAGAGTAAAAACTTACAAATTTTTTAGTAAATACTAGTGATTCTCAGACTAGTATGCATCCATATCACCTGGAGGGCTTGCAAGCACAAATTGCTGGATTCCAGTCAGCAGTCTGAGGTGGACCTTGAAAATTTACATTTCTAACAAGTTCCCAGGTGATGGTGATGCTGGTCCAGGGACCACACTTTGAGAACCACTGGTATCTGCTAATGGCTCTTTTAAACATGGACGGATAAAAACATCTCTGGCTTTGGTACCAGTGTCACTTTATTTAAAAGTTTAACAGGTAATTCTGATACATTAGGGTTGAGAATCATTAGTATATTCAATTACCCAACTTATAAAAGATGCAAAATTTGCAATAAAAGTCAAGATTTTAAATGACTGAGATGACAGAAAGATAAAACTATATTTAAGAGCCAGAACTAGTTTCTAGCTTTCTGGTTTATCCCTATGAGTAAATAATGTAGATTCCAGGTTTTAACTATGGGGAAACAATTCAAAATCTGGGATCTTCTGTAAAACAAGGACTTAAGATGATCACCAGTGTACTTTCTAACATAAATTTTATGATACACCTTTTGCAGATGGCATTTCACACTGTTAGAAGTGATGTAAGATAATGTTATTAACATTACTAATATAAACACATATAAACATACATTTAATGGTGTTAGCATTATCTAGTTAAAGACCAAATGCTTGGGGTAGGACAGGGGAACCTATTCAGTAGTGGGTTTTTTCATATAGTAAGTAGTTAATCACAGTGTCCAGTAGGTGGCAATAATAACCTTTCATACAATTTTAAAATAGTCAACTTATTGATAAATAATTATTTTCTTCACTTGACTATACAAATAAAATAGTAAAAATACTTTATAGACCACTTGGAGCTTTGTTTTGAAGTGAATATTTTTTGTTTTTGTTCTATTTTGGGCATGTTACAGAAGTTGCTTTACGTGTCACTAAAATAATGCATACTGCAAATTTTTTATGTTTTAACTTTTATAGAATTTTTCAAATATACAGAAAATTTAAAAAATAAAATAACACCAATTTACTCACCACCCAGCTTCAGCAATTATCAACATCATGCTGTTGTTCTAGTTGCTTCTATCCTAGTCCTCATCTCTGCTAGAGTAATTAAAAGCAAATCCTGTATATCATATCACTTAACCTATAGAGCTTTAAGAATAATCAGACTATTATTACAAGAAGATTGTAGGTCCAGTTTTCAGAACTTTGATTTTTTTTGTATTCTATTCTGACCATTGAGAGCATTTAGTTTTTTTTGGATTAATTTTTTCATATAATTATGAACAAAACATAAAATATTTGTAGTGCTCTAAGAACTTACAGAACATAGGAACATAATCAGCCACATAAAATTGTATAAAATAACAGTACTTTTAAAAATAAGAAGGAAATTGGTATTATCACTTAAATTTAAAAAAAATAGAAATTTAACTAATAATAGATTGAGATAACATTCAATTTTTATTTGAAGGTATCCAAAGGAATTAAAGTTTTACTGTATTGTTTTATTTAAAAAAAATAGAAGCCTATTAAATAAATTTGACAGGTAGAGAAAGGAAGAACACAATGAAGAATTTAAAGAGAATAATGACCTATAATTCCTTAACAATCACTTAATATTTTATTATACTTCCTTTTTTCTTCTCTCTATGTGGAGGTATCTTTTTTTTTTTTTTTTAACCAAAATAACATGGTTGTGATCATGTTGGATATAGAGTAGGAAGGAAGACATTTTGTCTCTGAAGTTTCCCATATCTCCTGCTATTTAGTCACTTTCAATTGAAAAAAGCCAACCAAAATCAATTTCCAGGTGTTTGCTAAATGAAAGGTCTTATACTTTCTGTATCTCATTATGTCCTACATAAGACTTTATATTATTGTTTTCTAAGTTGGTAATTGCTTTAATGGAATTAATTTATACACGTTTTTAAATAGTGTTTCCCAAACCTAGTGTTTGGGGAACTTAGTGTTTCCCAAAAGGAAATACATATATCATTAGCGGCACAGGAAATGAATTTTGATGATAAACCACATTTAAATTAATAGTTAATAGGTCTTTAGTGTGTTATAAGAAAATGTAAGTAGCACATAAAGACCATGATTTCATGGGTATTATTGCCTAGGATGACATTAAAGTGGGTGATTCTTTGTAAATTCCATTTAAAAATATTAACTAAACTATATCAATATGTAAATTTTATAAACTGCTTTCCAAAGTGGCTATACCATTTTACATTCCCTCCAGTAATGCATGAGGGTTCCAGTTTCTCTTCATCTTTGTCAACACTTAGAATTGTCTGTCCTTTTTATTATAGCCATTCTAGTGACTTTGTAGTAGTCATACATGCTTTAAATGAGAAAGTTAGTTCTTTTGCTGAGAAAGTATTTGGGGATAAATGATAGTAATTTTTAAATATGTATCATTTAGAAGTCAGAATATATTTATACTATAAGCTAGGACCAATGCGGACTTTATAGAGAAGCAAATTTTGGCTCAAAGTTAATCAAAACAAGCACCGTGGACTATTGCAAAGTAGTAATGACCTTTTTATTGTATGCATTTAGATGCAGCTGTATCAGTTAGTTCTTCAATTACAGTCAACCGAAATTGGCTGACTGACTTAACAAGAGAAGGGCTGTATTATAAGGATATGGGCTGATTCACAGAATCTAAGGAAAAGCCAAATAACTGGTACTTTAAAAGGGTAGGAAGCAGCTCAGCTCAAGGGTTCTAAGTAGCAGGAATCAATGGAAGTATCCCCAGAGAGCTACTGTCAAGGTGAATCAGCTCCGTTTTCTGACCTTGTGTCACTGCACTCAAGATTCTAAGAGGAGAGAGTCTGCTTGGCCTCGTTTAGTTTACATGCCCACTCCTTCGTCAGGAGAAGGCAGAATTGATAATCTCCCCAAAGTACATGTAGCAGGGTAGAAGAAATTTCCCAAGGTAATGAAGTGCCTTTACCAAAAGAAGGGGCTACTGGGTGCTGGGCAGGCAAAACCAATAGATGCTCACTATACCAGCTCACTACCGCTGATGAATATTTAGGGAGAAATAGTAGCAATGATAGGAGGCTTGACAAGTCTCTAAGGCCTATTCATTCCTTGAATATTTATTCGATGTTTCCTGTGATTTTTATGAAATCAATAACTATATTTCTTTAAACTCAAAATATTTACTTCGTTAGTCTAAAAAGTATTTTTACATAGTAAATATTCTTCAAGTGCAAAAAAAAAATGTTGCTTGTTTAGTTTTGGAGGGGAGAAGTATCAATTTCATTTTATTAAACACATAAACAGATTCCCATGGTAAACAGATTGATTAGACAGAGCAAAACTTCTGTGATTCCCCCAACTAGCCTCCATT
>NW_011888837.1:5705130-5709925 GCF_000151845.1 Pteropus vampyrus
AAAACTTCTGTGATTCCCCCAACTAGCCTCCATTGTGGCTCCGTGCAGATCTTTTATACTCGTACAAATTATGTTCCTACCTGCATATGGACGCTTTTCATCTTTAAAAATAGTATTATATATTGTTTGCAATTTATTTTTTTTACTCAGTATCTGGAGCATTATTCCATGACTACTGCATTTTAAAGAATGCTTTATAGTACTCCATAATATGAACATACCCTGATGTACGTTACCAGACATCCCCTATTGACGGGCATGTAGGTTTCTTCTAATATATTATTTTGATGAATGTAATTGTTATGTCTCTTATAAGTATGAGCAAGTACCTTAAGGTAGATTGCTAAAATCATACTGTGATTAAGAGTACAGACTCTGGAGTCATACTATAAGGATTCGAGTTCCAGCGCTACTCTATACTGTACATTATTGGTGTTGCTCAATAGTTTTAAAGAAAATTTTCATTGACTTACAACATAAATTCAGAAGTGTAAACAGCTTGATGAATTTTTCAAAGTTAATATGTACATAGCACGTAAACCAAGAAATAGATAACACCAGCACCCCAGGAAGTCCCTTTGTTTGCCTCTTGAAAAATACTCTCATTCAGGGTAACCATATCATGATTTTTAAGGCCATATATTTATTTTGCCTTTTTAAAAAATCAATGTAAATGGAATAATTACCATATGTATTTTTTAGGGGAAGTCTGAGTTCATTCACTCAACATTTTGTTGAAGAAATTCATTAATAATGTCGTATATATTTATGTTCATTCCCATTGCTGTATAATATTTCATTGTGTGAATGTATCACAATTTATCCATTCTGTTGACGGACATGTGGGCTTTACAGTTTGGAGTATTACAAATAATGCCAATGTGAACATTCTTACACATTTCTTCTAGTGAAGTTTTAGAGCTATTACAAATAATGTTACTTATTAACATTCTTGTCCACTTTTTTTTTTTTTTGGTGAACATGCATATGCATTTCTGTTGGATGTATACCTAAGAGTGGAATTACTGGATTATAAATTAGATATATGTTTGTTTATAGTAGATGATGCTCAACAGTTTTCCAAAGTAGTTATATCAATATACACTTCCAACAGGGTATAAGAGTTCCAAATGCTCCATATTTTTGTCAGTAATTGGTTTATCTTTTTCATTTTAACCATTTTGCTGAATGTGACATTGTTCAGTAATTTTGAAAAATGTAAAAAATTCCATTAGTTGGGGAGACAGAGTTTAGGATATCACTCTCCATTAATTAAAGTTGGCTCTGAGGATGGATGTGCAAGGGCCAGGCTGGGTCGTCCAAACCTAGGAGTGATGGGGTGCTGGCATGTCAGTTCCCCAGTTTTCTTCTTGGACTGTTCCAGGTCTGGTTCTTGTGGGCTCTTCCCTGCCCAAGCCAAGGCCTCTCCTTTTCTACTACTTCCTCCCCGTATCTGGGTTTACATACCCTATAGGAAGGGGGAACACCCAAGAAACACAATATAGGGGCTTTTCCCTCAATCTGGGCCAGTGGTCTGGGTAGAGATTGATAGGAGCCATAAGAATCAGAGTTTTCTGAGTAGAAGGCTGATGCCTGCTTCCCTCCCAGTGTCTAGACCACAGCCTTTCTGGCTCCTCCTGCCCATGCTCCCTTGGACCCTTCTAGCTCCTTGCACCTTTCTTGATGTTTGGATTAAAGCCTCTGGTTTATACCTGTCCCAAAAAAAAAATCCTTCGGCGATCCAGTTTTATGGGATTTATAAAAAACTTTTTCTTAAAAATTAAAAGAGATGGAAGAGACTCAAGCAAGTTATAGTCTTCCTGGGGGAAGGATTAATTTTGTCTGGATTATCCTATGTAAAAGGACACGGTCAGAATCTAGAAATTTGTTTTGAACATTACCCTCTCTTTACATCTAAATCCCAGTATCCGGTAAAATTAAGTCTATAAGATTTTTAAATTATTGTTTCCAGTACATTATGCAGTTTCAAAAAGTACTAGCCTTGGCCTAGAATGGGGACTGCAGATTCATGGCTCCTAATTCTTTCATTCCTATCTCCCAGACAGATTATGACAGATGGTATGAATTGAAGAATCTTTTTGCACTCATTTCTATGTAATCTCAGAATTTCCCCCCATCAATATAGAGTTGTACGTGGTCACACTGTTGATATGAGTGATGGAAGATTACAGCAGTTTTCATCCTATACTTCAAGGTACAATTCTTAAAAATTTCTCAACTATTGCCGTTGTTAGTTGGTTCTATAGTAGACTGACAGAAATGTGACTCATTCTTAGAAAGCTATCATTTAAATCTATTACTTAGTCATACAAACTGGGTAGCTGGCTTTAACTTTAGTCTTTTATAATTTCTGTTTTCCTATTTTAATATTTAATCAAATTTTTCTCATTTGGACTAGGGAAAATTCTGAGAATGTTGCTTCAGCTTCATAGGTCAAAGTGAATTAGTGAAAATGACTTGAAAGAGGAGGAAGGATGATACAGATAAGGGCTAAGCAAGAATCCTGACAGATTCAAGGATTGAGAAGGACCTATAGAGGTCTATGTGATTCTGGAGTATATTCGTTATGGTATGGTAGATATTGATAATAGCTTGTAACTTGAAATTCAGATTAAAAATAATTTATGGGAGTGAATTTCAAATAGTATTTTCAAAGTGGAAAGGTAAAAAATAAGTTACTTCTTTTAAAATTTTTGGCCATGCTCATATGATAAAAAAACCTAAGATAAAAGATTATTAAAACCTTAGAGAATAAAGAAGGAAGGAGGGAAGTATGGAAATTAAAGAGTGGTGATATAGATGAAACCCTAGATCTAAGGAAAAGTAAGCCAGGAGATAAGCTTTAGCATTAGTAGTTTCTGCTAATGTCAGATTCTCAACTCCAATCCTTACTAAGTGTATTACTTTGAGCATTCACTTGCCTTATAAGCCTCAATCTTTTTGGCTATAACATAATCTTTAAAAAGTTCATCTTTATTACAGTGTTATGAAGATTGACCTGGTAATATCAATGAAATAACTTTATAAATTAAGGTGGTGATCAACTTTTGTTATAACTATTAGGACAATATGTGAGCCTCAACATATAAATAGCTTAAACTAGATTTAAAACAATTCTAGCTTTTATTTTCTGCCCATAATGAAATAACTTATTTCAGACTTGCCCTCTACCTGTAAACAACTAGAAAACTGGGCAAAATATTTGAGGCAGCTGTTTCGTGACACTGGAAAACATGTAGTACAAGAGCGTGTTCTCCGAGAGGATGGAGGCGAATGGGGTGAGTCCCACAAAAGCCTCTGCATCTGCTTGAAGTCACTTTCTAGATCACACACAGGAGAGGGGAAATTAAGGAAAGCATGGCAATCTGTATAGAAGACACAGATCAGACTTTGGGAAGGCTGTGGCACCTTCAGTTTGTGGGGCATGGCATCAGAAATGTAGGAGTTATGCAGAGAAGCTCTAGGAATTTTCAGGGGGTTTTCACTGAGTCTTTTGCCATGTGCTAAGGGTGCACAGGCATAGAATGAAATATCACAAGGCCAGACAAAAAGTCTTTACTGGAGAACTTCTAAGTTGAACAATTCCTGGAACTTAGACATGGCTGAGAGACATTTGAGTTTCAATCACAAGAATGGCAAGTCCTCATTGAAAATACTGGGTATTCTGTAGATTTCCCAGAGCTGTCTCTTAGAATAAGGCTAAAAGAGCTCTTGAGTAAAGGCTATTCTAGACCACTGCTATCAAAGTTTAAAAACCTCAAAAGGGTCAAGCTGATTGGAAGTAACTGCCTGCCAAATTCAACACTCTTTAAAGGTAGAAAACAAACTCCAAAATCTTAAGAACATGTTATTTATGGTGTCTGGCACCCAATAAAAATTATGACATGTAAATAAGAAAAATGCAAGGAAGAAACTCAATCAATAGAAACCAACTCAGACATTACAGAGATCAATGAAGTCACAGACAAGCATTTTAAAACAGCTATTATAAATATGCTCAAGTATATAATGGAAAACATGGGCATAGTGAGGAGAGAAATGTAAGATATTAAAAAGAAGCAAAGGGAACTTTAGAGCTAAGAAATGCAATATTTGAATGAAAAATTCAGAGTTAATTAGTCACAGCAGAAGACAAGAAGCAAGAACTTGAAGATACTGCAATAGAAGCTATCCAAATTGAGGTACAGAAAGAACATAATAGCAATAAAAAAGAACAGAGTCTCAGTGACCTGAGGAATATTCCAAGTGACCAAACATGTACTTAGTTGGAGTTCCTGAAAAAGACAGAGGAGAGGAGCCAGAAGTTTTTTTCCGGACAAAATGAAAACTGTGATTTCTAAGTCTAAGAAACTCAACAAACTCCAAGCAGGATAATCAAAAGGAAAACCTTTCTAAGGTATATATTCAAATTGTTGAGAACCAGTGATAACGTGAAATTCTTAAAAGCTGCCAGAGAGAAAAAGGAAACATTAAATACAAGGGTACCCAGTTAAGAATTACTACTAATTTCTTATCAGAAATCA
The DNA here is from genome assembly GCF_000151845.1 of Pteropus vampyrus. Classification (NCBI taxonomy): domain Eukaryota; kingdom Metazoa; phylum Chordata; class Mammalia; order Chiroptera; family Pteropodidae; genus Pteropus; species Pteropus vampyrus. The sequence continues at coordinate 5,709,675 of NW_011888837.1, forward strand.
TGCATGCTAAAGGAATGGAATGATAACTTTAACATGTTTTTTAAAAAGTTAATTTAGGAGTCTATGTCAAGTGAAAATATCCTTCAAAAAATGAGAGCAACATAAAGACTTATTTTTACAAAAGCATAGAGAATTTGTTTCCAGCATATCTGAATTACAAGAAATGTTGAAGTTCTTCTACTGAATAAAAAATTATACCAGATACAAACCCAGTTCTGTAGAATGAAGAATGCCAGAAAGGATGAATATGT
>NW_011888837.1:5709975-5712475 GCF_000151845.1 Pteropus vampyrus
GTGATTTCTAAGTCTAAGAAACTCAACAAACTCCAAGCAGGATAATCAAAAGGAAAACCTTTCTAAGGTATATATTCAAATTGTTGAGAACCAGTGATAACGTGAAATTCTTAAAAGCTGCCAGAGAGAAAAAGGAAACATTAAATACAAGGGTACCCAGTTAAGAATTACTACTAATTTCTTATCAGAAATCATGCATGCCAAAGGAATGGAATGATAACTTTAACATGTTTTTTAAAAAGTTAATTTAGGAGTCTATGTCAAGTGAAAATATCCTTCAAAAAATGAGAGCAACATAAAGACTTATTTTTACAAAAGCATAGAGAATTTGTTTCCAGCATATCTGAATTACAAGAAATGTTGAAGTTCTTCTACTGAATAAAAAATTATACCAGATACAAACCCAGTTCTGTAGAATGAAGAATGCCAGAAAGGATGAATATGTGAGAAATACAAAAGAGACTTCTTTCATTTTATAATTTCTGTTTTAAAAAATTCTCCTTTAAAAGCAAATGTAATAATATTCTGTTGGGGTTTATAACAGTTTGAGGTAAAATATATGAAAATAATAGCACAAAGGTTAGCAAGGTATATATACATAGCTCACTTCAGCTAGGTGCAGCTCTCTGTGTTCATCTAGTGTTTTTAGTGGATGAAATCACACATAAAACCAAAAAGTTATATTAAAGTTTTTTGCTATGGTCTTAGAAAAATTTCGTATTTTCAAAAACAAGCATTATAGTAGAACTGAGTCAGACAAAAATTTATACCCACGTGAGCATGATGAAAATCAAAATACAGAACATTTCTATCACCCCCAAAAGTTTACTTGTGCACTTGGTCCTAATTCCTACCATTAGCACCAAGCAACAATAGATTTGCATTCTGTCACTAGTTTTGCATGATGTAGAATTTCATATGAATGGTTCATATGGTGTGATGCATGTGCTTTATGTCTGGCCTCCTTTACTTAGAATAATGTCTTTGAAATTCAGCCATGTTGCTGCATGTACCAATAGACTATTTTTTTTAATTTCCAAAATATATTTCATTGTATAGATATAACAAATGTATATCTATTTACCTGTCGATGGTTATTTGTGTTGTTTCTAGTTTGGGGCTCTTTGAATAAAACTTCTATTCATGTACAAGTTTTTTGTTTTTTGTTTTTCCTGTTATTTTTCTTGGATAAAGAATGGAACTTCTAGGTAATATGGTGACAACTTTCATAAGAAATAACCAAGTAGGTCTCCAATGTGGTTGTGCCATTTTACATTCTCACGGCAATGTCTGAAAGTTGAAATTGCTTCATAGCCTCAGACGGTTGGATTTTTAATGTTTAATTTTAGCTATTCTAGTGGGTGTGTTGTGGTATCTCATTGTGATTTTAATTTGCATTTCTCTAGTGACTAATAATGTTGAGCTTCTTTTCATGTGCTAATTAGCCATTCTTATATGTCTTTTGGTAATTAGTACAAAGTGTTTATTCAAATCTTTTGCCCTTTAAAAAATTTGGGTTTGTCTTATTGACTTGTAAGAATATTTTATATAATCTGGTAAAACCCTTTATCAAATATATGTGTGGCAAATATTTTATTCCATTTGTGGACTGACTTTTCATTTTCTTAGTTTTTTCTTAGTGTCTTTCAAAGAGCAGATTTTTATAATTTTTATAAAGTCTGTTTTATATTATTTTTTGTATAGTTAGTGTTTTCTCTGTCCTAAGCTATCTTTTCCCTTCTCGAAGTTGCAAATTTTTTTTATATTTTCCTCTATTACATTTCTTCTATAAGGTTTATGAATTTTAGTATTTACTTTTAGCTTTATGATTCATTTCAAATAAAAATTTCTGCACAGTGTAGTGATCGAAATATATTTTTTTCATGCAGATATCCAACTGTCCCAGTTGGATATTTCAACATTTGTTGAAAAGACCACCTATTCTCCCATCTTTGGCACCTTGGTCAAAAATTAATTAACGTATATGTGTGGGTCTATTTTTAAACTCTAATTTGTTCCATTGATCTATTTGTTATCTTTATAATAATACCAAACTGTCCTGATAACTGTAATTTATGATGTCTTGAAATCAGATAATGTAAGCCTTTTAACTTTATTCTTTTAAAAAAAAATGTGTTCTGGCTCTTTTAGGTCATTTATTACTATATAAATTTTTGAATCAGCTTGTCGATTTCTACAAATAGGGACCTAGGGTTTTGATTGACATTTGGTTGAATCTATATTTTAATTTAGAGAGAAATGGCACATTAACAATATCAAATCTTCTAGGTTGAGGAATTCCTTTCTATTCTTAATTTGCTGAGAGTTTGTTGTAGTTGTCATGAATAGGTGTGATATGGGACATCACTTGTAAAATTCGTAATCTTTTAGCAGGAAATTAAACAGGACATCTCTTGCAGAGTTCTTAATTTTTTAGTAAACCTAGTTAAATTTTCTTTCCTCCTTTCTTTGGGAAAAAGGCCCTCTCCCTCAAATTCCA
>NW_011888837.1:5712525-5712901 GCF_000151845.1 Pteropus vampyrus
TTTAAAAAAAAATGTGTTCTGGCTCTTTTAGGTCATTTATTACTATATAAATTTTTGAATCAGCTTGTCGATTTCTACAAATAGGGACCTAGGGTATTGATTGACATTTGGTTGAATCTATATTTTGATTTAGAGAGAACTGGCACATTAACAATATCACATCTTCTAGATTGAGGAATTCCTTTCTATTCTTAATTTGCTGAGAGTTTGTTGTAGTTGTCATGAATAGGTGTGATATGGGACATCGCTTGTAAAATTCGTAATCTTTTAGCAGGAAATTAAACGGGACATCTCTTGCAGAGTTCTTAATTTTTTAGTAAACCTAGTTAAATTTTCTTTCCTCCTTTCTTTGGGAAAAAGGCCCTCTCCCTCAAAT
>NW_011888837.1:5713056-5714406 GCF_000151845.1 Pteropus vampyrus
TTAGGGGGTTTTGGTTCTGCCTGCAAAGACACTGAGGTCATCCTACCTTAGAAGGAGTTTGCCCTAGTCTGCCCACAATTAAGCAAGCTAGAAGGCATTTTTGGGCTACAGTAACACGTAGAAAGAAAGAAATTGGGTACTAGTTTTAGCCACTCGCACCTATGCAATAAAGACCTCAACAATCTTCAGTTTACCTGAGCCCCATTATACCATCATTATAATATAATGCGTATGCCCAGAAGTTCATTAATATCATTATAACAGACTGAATTCTGGGAACGAACATGCACAGAAAGCAAATGATGAATCACTGAGTCCTGTCAATCTTAGTTGTCAATTAAGGAAGCCCACTCCCTTAAGAAAAGTAACCACTCACAGCAACTAACGCTAAAAACCCTAAAGGCTTTGTTACCAGGCCTTTGAGTCACACTTCTCTTGCTCAGGCTTGCTTTCAGGTCTAGAAGTGTACTTTCCCTTCTCATAAAGCTTTTCTTTTCTGCTGTTTTTTGATGTCTTGCTCAGTTCTTTGTTTGAGACATCAAGAACCTAGACAACGTGTAGGGAGATGATCCTCAATCTCTGGTAACAGGTGTTAAATTTTGTCAAGTACTTTTTCCATATCTATTTAGAGAACCATATGGATTTTCTGTTTTAGTTTGTTAACATGGCGAATTAACATTGATTCTCTTCCTGAGGCAAATCTCACTTGGTCATGATGCATTATCTTTTTTAGGTGTTACCAATTTAGATTTGATAATATTTTATTAGGAACCTTTCCAGCAAGGTTTAGGAGAGACACTGGTCTTTATTTTTCTTTTCTTGTAATGGCTTTTACTTTTGACATCAGGGTAATGCTGGACACAAAATGAGTTGCAAAGTACTCTCACTATTTTCTGAGACTTTCTCTAAGATAAGTATTATATCTTCTTTAGATGTTGGGTAAAATTCACCAGGAAATTCATCTGGAACTATGGTAATTTTGGTGGGAATATTTTAAATCACTAATTCATTTATTCAAATGATATAGTGCTATTCAGGTATTTTTTAAAAAATATTTCCTTCTGTGACAGTTTTGGTTTTGTAAAATTTGGCTATCAAAGAATGACTCTATCTCTTCTAAGCTGTCAAATTTATTACAAAAATATGTTTAAAATATTTTTTTATCCTTTTAATGTCTGTAGTATCTATGGTGATGCCCCTCTTTCTTTTCTACACTAGTAATTTGTGTTTCCTCTGTTGTTTTTTTTTTTTTTTGATCTAAGCTGAAGTTTATCATTTTATTGATCTTTTTTAAAAGGCAGCTTTGGATTTATTGATTTTTCTCTGTTTATGCATTCTATTTTTAATTGA
>NW_011888837.1:5714456-5714781 GCF_000151845.1 Pteropus vampyrus
ATCTAAGCTGAAGTTTATCATTTTATTGATCTTTTTTAAAAGGCAGCTTTGGATTTATTGATTTTTCTCTGTTTATGCATTCTATTTTTAATTGAAAAATTTATAATAGCTTTATTAAGATATAATTCACATACCATATGATTCACATATTTAAAGTGTACACACTTTTTCACTAAATTCAGAGTTGCGCAACCATCACCATAATAAATTTGAGAACATTTTCATAACCCCTAAAAGAAGACTACCTAGTCATTCTTCATTTTCCCAGCGTACCCTCCCCCAGCTCTAGGAAACCACTGAACTACTTTCTATCTCTATAAATTGG
>NW_011888837.1:5716101-5719027 GCF_000151845.1 Pteropus vampyrus
CTAAAAGAAGACTACCTAGTCATTCTTCATTTTCCCAGCGTACCCTCCCCCAGCTCTAGGAAACCACTGAACTACTTTCTATCTCTATAAATTGGCCTATTCTGGATATATGTGGTCTTTCGTGACTAGATTCTTTCACTTAGCATAATGTTTTTAATGTTCATGCAATACTTCATTTATTTTTATTGCTGAGTAATATTCCATTGTATGGCTAAATCACATTTTGTTTATCCATTTATCAGTTGATAGGCATTTGGATTGTTTCCATTATTTGGTTATTATAAACATTTATGTGCAAGTTTTTGGGTAAATACATGTTTTTATTTCTCCTAAGTATATACCTGGCAGTGGAATTGCTGGGCCAAGTGGTAACTCTTTGTTTAATCTTTGGAGGATAAACCAAGCTGTTTTCCAAAGTGGCTACATCATATTCTGTTCCCACCACCAGTGTGTGAGAGTTCTAATTTTTCCACATCCTTATCAGCACTTATTATCTGTCTTTTTGACAATAGTCGTCCTAGTAGGTGTGAATTGGTATCTCATTGTGGTTTTGATTTGCATTTCTTTGATGGCTAAAAATGTGCTCATTGGATGTTTGTATTTCTTCTTTGGACACGTGTATTCAAATTCTTTGCCTGTTTTTTAATTGGGTTATTTGTATTTTTATTGACTTGTAAGAGGTTTTTATATATTGTAGGTAAGAGTTCCTTATCAATATATGATTTGCAAAAATTTCCCCCCTTTTCATGGGTTGTTTTTTTACTTTATTGATAGTATTTTTTGAAGCACAAAAGGTTTTACTTTTGAGATATCTAACTTATTTTTTTTTCCCTTTTGTTGTTTGTGTTTTTGATATCTTATCTAAGAAACCCTTGCTAATTCCAAAGTCATGAAAATTATGCCTATGTTTTCTTCTAAGATCGTTGATAGTTGTATCTCTTATATTTAAATCTTTTGATCTATTTTTAGTTTAATATTTATATAGTATGAGGTAAGGGTCCAACTTTATTCCTTTGCATATGGATATTTGGTTGGTTCAGCATCATTCATTGAAAAGACTATTCTTTCTCCCTTTGAATTATTATGGCGTCATTACTGAAAATTGAGTGACTGTAAGTACGAACATTTATTTCTGAACTTAATTCTATTCCATTGACTTATATGTATATCCTTTTGCCAGTACCACTCTGTCTTGATTACTGTAACTATGTAGTAAGTTTTGAAATCAGGAAGTGACTCCTACAACTTTGTTCTTTTTTCTTAAGATTTCTTTGGCTATTTTTGGGTTCTTTAAATTTTTATACAAATTATAGGATCAACTTGTCAATTTCTGCAAAGAGCAAGCTGGAGATTTTTTGTTTTGTGGGACTTCTTAAAAATGAGATATAATTGACATATAACATTATATTAGTTTTGGGTATATAACATAATAATTTGATATATGTCTATATTCTGATATGATTTCTACAATAAATTTAGTTAACATCCATCACCACACAGATATAATTTTTTTTATATGACAACTTTTAAGATCTACTCTCTTAGCAACTTTCAAACACACAGTATAGTACTGTTAATTATAGTCACCGTGATTGATGTACATTATAGTCTCAGGACTTATTCATTTTATAATTGGAAGTTTGTACCTTTTGATCACCATCATTCATTTTGCCCATTCTACCCACTATCTCTGGCAACCACTCATCCATTCTTTATTATCCTTTTCTCTGTGGTTGGTAGTAATGTCTCCTCTTTCCTTCCAGATTTTAGTAGTTTGAATCTTCTTTTTTCTTTTCAAGCACAGTCTAGTCAACTTTATTGATCTTTTCAAGGAAACATGTTTTCATTTTATTAATTGTCTCTATTGTTTTTCCATTCTTTCTCTATTTGATTTATTACCGCTCTATTATATCCTCCCTTCTGCTTGCTTTAGATTTAATTTACTCCTCTTTTTCTAGTGTCTTAGGTTAGTGGAAGTTTAGGTTATTGATTTGATATCTTTTTCTTTTATAAGATAGGCATTTAAAACTATAAATTTTTCTTTAAGCATGGTTTTAGTTGTGTCCCATAAGTTTTGATATCTTGTATGTTCATTTGCATTCAAAGACTTTTCCAATTTCCTATGCGATTTCTTCTTTGACCCATTGGTTTTTTAGTAGTGTGTTATTTAATTTCTATACCTTTATTAATTTACCAAATTTAATTGTTATTAACTTATAATTTCATTCAATTGTGGTAGTTAGCTAACATACTTTGTATGATTTCAATCCTTTTAAATTTGTTGAGGTTTGTTTTATAGCCTAGCATCTGGTCTATCTTAGAGAATATTCTATGTGCACTTGAGAAGAATGTGTATTCTGCTGCTTTTGGATAGAGTGTTTTATAAATGTCTATTAGTTCTAGTTGGTTAAACTAGTTGGTTGTTCAAGCGTGTTACCTTTTTATTAGTTAATATTATTTTTTGTCTCTCTCTGTGTTAATGACATAGTCTTTGTTTTTCCCTAGGCCCTTTGTTTTTTCTTTTTTATTGTGGGAATTTGTATAGCACTATGATTTTTAGGAATATTTGTGCTGAGTTATAGAATAAATGACCATATGCTTAAAATGAGTGCATTTTATTTTATATAAAGTATACCTCAATAAAGTTGATTTTAAAAGAAATTTAAAATTCTGGGGAAAAGTTAAGACTGTAAATTATAGCTTCTTAGAATAACAAATTATTGTATTGAAGAGAAAGTTTTTGAAAACTTACTCCTTAAAAGAGATTTTAAAAAAAAAAAATCTGCCACACCTTTCTAATGAGTATTTAAATTTATTTTTCTACTTTATTAGTCTTGTCATATAAATCCAATTTTTTCCCACAAAGGCTTGATTATTTTTTCTTCTTAAAGTATTTGTGAAATGCTTCTGCCTTTATTATTGTTTT
>NW_011888837.1:5720178-5723323 GCF_000151845.1 Pteropus vampyrus
CTCACATCTTGTTGTCCTCTCATCAGATGCTTTTCTTCCTTTACAGCACTTACTGAAATTTATTTTTGTGTTCATCTGTTAATGCACAACTATGTCCTATGTCTGACACTCATGTATATATGTATATATGGATATTACCACTATATATCTAGTACCTAGCACTATGTTTAGTGTGGTATGTACTCCAAAAAAATTGTTGAATGACCAAATAAATAAAATGTCTAGACCTCAAAATCCAGTCTTAACTCCATTCTGACTTAAGAAATAACTTAAGCAGGTCACTTACCCTCTTTCTGCTTTTTTTTTCCTGCCTTTCCTAGCTTAGTGAATAATAGTAATACTTTACGTATAACACAATACATATCTATAATATTCAAAACATTTTCATGGCACTCACTGAGTGATTACTATGTGCCAGATATACTTCTAGGTATTAAGCCAAAAAGCGCACCAAAAAGACAAAAATTTACACCTTTGTGGAGTTTACATTCAAGTGAAATCTTGTTTTGTTTTGGTCCTTGTAACAACTCTGTAAGGTGGGTAGGACTGATATTAATAATTTACTAATAGAGACTTGATGAAGTTAAGTATTTACTTAAGATCAATCAGCTAATGAATCCAAGAACCACATATTTTATATCCATTGCTTTTCCTTCCTTCCTTATGTCATCTATCATGTAGAAATTTCTTGAGGAAAAGTAAGATCCAATTTACTCAACAGCTTCTGTAAAATATACTACATAAATACGAAGTGATGACATGATTCAGATTTTTTAAAATTGAAGTATAATTGACATTCAACATTATATTAGTTTCAAGTGTATGATATGATGATTCTGTATTTGTATATATTGTGAAATGATCACAATAAGCCTAGTTAACATCTAACCATAATTCAGGTTTTAAAAACTATAATATTTCAAGATAGCTTAAATCCAAAGAAAATTTAAAATTTCAGTCTGATCTCTTGTTTAGATATGGCCTGCTGTTATTTATGTAATACCTAACTCTTATACCTAGACCCTTAACTACAGGAGTTGGGGCTTCCTACTGTTAAATGTTCTAATACCGTGCGTTAGTATGGAAATCTAGACTGTGCTTACAGTGAATAACATATTAGTTGCTAACCAAGGGAAATATTATTATGCCATTTGCTGCTTCTTATAAGGCATGTTATTATCCAACTCATTTTCTGAATCAACATACTGAAAGCACCATAAGTAATGTAAATTTTAGGAGCTTGCACATTTTTCAACTAAATGAGCAGTTTATAAAAAAAAAACAACTTTGTGCCTCTTCTCAATTTTAATGGATGCTTTGAAAAATTATTTTTGTCCTTCAAACCTTGTTTTCATGAGATAATCTTTTATTAGATCATTAGAGAGCCCATATTCAAACTTAAGAATTTTTCTTCGTTATGAACTTAAAACAGTTAAGCATTGAGAGTAAGCTATTCATAGACGATCTGGCATTTATTTTAATTTGAGCACTTCAAATTGTAAAAAGCATTAAAATTCCCCCAAATATGCTTAGACGTGCATAAAGGAACCTAGATATGGAAAATATACCTATTTGACAGAAATTACAAAGTAATTTATTTATAAATATAACTTAAAGGTCATACATTCGATATATTCTTTTTGATCTTTTATCTTATTAAAGGATTGGATTACCATAGAAAAACACTTCTCTAAGTGTGCTCCTTGAGTGTGTTTCTTAAGATATTAACAAGTATTATTGGGGGAGAAGGAAGGTTTCTGTAGTCAAATATGATAAAAATACTAAAGAGATTTCTTCACTCAGACTTCTCAAAGCCTTTAATATGTTAGTATGTTAGTGTACATTATAATCTCTAGTGAGTGATATTTTTTCTAACATTTGGCCACAAGATTTTTTTTTCCCTCCTTAGGTGTATCTGGTAGGACTAATGTTCTTCAAAACATTATATACATGTTAGTATTTGCATAATACCCTATGAAGTCTGTATTTGCTACAGGTTGTTCCTCAGTCTTCTTCTCTCTCTGGACACTCTCTATTATACCACTTTTAAATACCACTTTTAGTTTATTGACACCCAAGTATGTAAATCCACCAGATCTGTCTTCTGAACTCCACATCTACATATATATCTGTCTACCCAAACTTTCCAACTCGATATTGAATTTTGAATAAAATTCAATTATCTAAAATTGAACTCAATTTCTTCCTCTTAAATCTGCTTATTCCAGTCCTTTCCTATTTCACTGAAGATCACTAGGATCCACTCAGTTGTCGAAGCTGGATACCTAGTAGCCATCCTTAACAATTGCCACTCATTTTTCCTTTCTCATACAACCATCAATGTGACCTAAGTATCCCAATTATTTATATTTCTTAAGTAAGTCTATTTCACTGAAATTTCATCTAAGTTTTAAGCCTTCATCATCTTGTAAAGATTGCTTAAAGTAACCCTTTAACTCAGCACCATTCAATAGAAATGTAATGCAAACCAGAAACTCAAATCATGTATGCAATATAAAATTTTTTAATAGCCACATTAAAACATGAAAAGACAACCTACTAAATGGGAGAAGATAATCATCAATGATACTTCTGATAAGAGGTTAATACTCAAATTTTTAAAGAACTCATGTAACTCAACACCAAAAAGACTAACAATCCAATTAAAATATAGGCAGAGGGCCTGAATAGATATTTCTCCAAAGAGGACATAAGATGGCCAATAGACATTAAAAGATGCTCATTGTCAGTAATCATCAGAGAAATCCAAATTAAAACCACAGTGATATATCACTTCACACCTATCAGAATGGCCATTGTTGTCATTAAATCAACAAACAACAAGTGTTGGCGAGGATGTGGAGGAAAGGGAATCCTAATGCGCTGTTGGGAATGCAAATTGGTGCAGACACTATGGAAAACAATATGGAGGTTTATAAAAAAAATTAAAAATAGAACTATCTTATGATTCAGCAATTCCACTTCTAGGTATTTATCTGAAGAAATCAAAAACAGTAAGTCAAAAAGATATATGCACTCCTATTTTATTGCAGCATTATTTACAGTAGGCGAGATATGGAAGCAACCTAAGTGTCCATCAATAGACAATTGGATAAAGAAGAGGTGGTAAAATACAATGGAATAT
>NW_011888837.1:5726607-5729950 GCF_000151845.1 Pteropus vampyrus
TTCCTTCCTTTCGTCCTTTTTTTCATCGACGATAAGTATATTTATAGGCTCATACTTTCTTTTCATTGACCAGCAGTGTCATATGACCACATCCAGCTTCAAGGGAGCCTGAAAAAAGCAAGTGCTGGCTATTTAGTAGAAGACAGCAAGGGAGAAAGGAAATGGAACAGCTGGCAAGTTAGCTAAACATTAAGAGTTTGCTTTAAGAACTATCGAGAAGTTTTTTTCTCCCTAGCCCCAAGATTTTGGGAGTATTTTTTCTTTGTGTGTTTGAGATATTGGAATTATATGACAATGTTGTAGGTTTATTATGAAGTCAGAGTTCAACCATATAGGGGAAAGCAAATACATTTTTTTCCTTTTTACTAAGATTGCAAAGTGGATGAAGTAGAAACTGGAACACAGACTTCAGATTTTACTTTACAAGATAATGCTGAAGCAGGAATTTAGTTTCCTTGGATGGATCTCTAACTAGCATGAAGTGAATGGCTCCATGGGATAGAGGTGAACCCTTGAATCATAGAGCATTAAGTCCTAGCAATCAATGCATAGGACACAGTAACTCACTCTCTGATCCAGCACAATAAGAACCATTCCCTTTGAGAAGTAAAATGTCAGCTTAGATATGAAATGTTCATCTCAGTATTGTGACAGCTGATTCAGTGTGATCCCAAATTGCTGAGCCTTGTTTTTTTTAACCACAGACAGCATCAGAAATGAAGACGAATAAAAATTGATCCGTAATATAAAATAGATGGTCCAGCCATAGCAGACTGCCTTCTCACTGGCGGGAATCCTGCTCTGGCTCTGGCTCTGCTTCATATGATAGCCTTCTTGACAGCAGCCATCGAGTAAGAGTATGATGCAAAAGTGTCTATGGATTCCCACTAGCATCTATTGACCTAACAGGATTCACTCTTCATTACTCACTTTCTGATAAATAGAAACAAAGTCAGAATGATTGAATGCCTTGAAAGGGTCAGCGTTTCCAGCTCTGGCAATTCACACTGCTTTCCTACCTCATTTATTTCTCATCAGTAAATTTGCTTCAGCAGTTATCTAGCAGTAGGGGTGACCATTATTGCATGAAAACCTTCTGTGACAGCGACGTTCTTTCAGTTTCCTAAAGCTAAGCATGGACTCTGGATCCCCTAAAAATATAAGACAAGCAGCTTACATTCAAATAGTGATTAGACAATTTTAAAATTTGGAAAACTCAAGTTTATTTATATTTAGTGATAACAATAGCTAATTCTCCATTTTTAAAGTAAAAAGTTTTGGAAGTATCAAAGACAATTAAAATCTGAAATTTTCCAAACATTATTTATACTATTGCATATACTTCAGCATTATCTTCTATCAAACCCTTTCACTAGAACTGCTGTGGAATAGCGCACATGTTTTACCTCACCTTTCTGCCTCCCTACAGGCCTGGGTGAAAGGAATAAAGAGCAAATGGGGAAGGCCCGAGGAGCATGAGGAAGAGAAAAGAGAGGAAAAATATGTTTCTTGGTAAATCACAATCTCTATAATTTATCACTGAATTGGCCAGCATTGACTATTTCTCGAAGGCATCTATAATTGTAAACTGATCTGCCCATTTCAATCTGTCCTTCTTGGACCAGCATCTTGTATGATGTGGTATCCTATTATGTGAACAAAGGCACTGATTTTAATTACATGAAAATTGATGTTTTCTGTGAGCTTTTATGAAGAGTAATTATTACATTGGAAAAGGATCCAAGGAGTAGTTATTCATCTTTACATTCTTTGATTCGGGTGTAAATGTGTCTGATCTCTAGGGTTCAATAGTGAGAATGAATTTTGTGCATTAGATCTACATTTATATATCATTTTTTCCAGTTATCAGATTCCTAGTACATTTGTAGTTTTTACCTATTCATAAATGTCGACTTCAAGGCTTTGTTTAGCTTACTTCCTTCTCAATACATTGCTGCTTTTATAGCTCCCTAAGTATGCTTAGACACATTAGAATTTTGGCTTCCATGATTAGGCTTTGCCTTCTTCAAGGTCAGAGGTCCCATCTTAATCAGCTTTGTAAATTTTCCAGCAAAGCACAATGCCTCGCTCGTAGGAGGCATTGAAATAAAAGTTGAAGGAAATGAATCTAGCTCAAATAGGGACAAATGAAAAAACCTGTTTGTCTTCATTGCTTTATCTGAAAAAGAGGGAAATAGTTTGATTTACATCACAGGTGTATGTATTTTGAGGATCAATATATAGTGTTAAGAGAGTAGTTGCTCAGATTATGGTTGTACAAAATTCAAGGAAAAAAACCTTCCTCCCTCTTTCTCTGCCGTGATATGTGTACATAAAATCCTACTCTCCTTGTTTTGCTGATGTAACTATCTGAGCAATTCGCTGTTCCCACCCATTCCTGAATCTATATGCTACTCTTGTTTTACAGGTTTCTCATTTCTGTTAAATAGCTGCTCTTCAGATTTTGTTTAATCTCAGAATTTAATTAGGAATCAGAGCAAAAGTCAATTGGCACTTCACTGTGTGGCTTGAGAGAGGTGGGTTGAAGACGATTACTTTTTTGCCTGGTTCCCATTGCTCATTTTAAAGAGAACTTGAAGTTAGCAATGGTGTGAGGCCAGATGTGTTCCCCATCTGCTGTCCTTGATAGCTGAAGCTACTTCATCAACATTAATTAATATGCTCTGGCAGGTGCAGGTCTTTGAAAATCAGTTTAAATGACTAAACACTTTACTTACTTTGGGGATCCTAGAATGCTCTTCCCAACTGCACTTGCTGCCATGGTCAGGAGATCCTGAGGGTGTTAGACAATCTTCTGTGATTCTTTCCACTCCCATTGGGTTTTAGAGTCTTTATTTTGAGTGTCTCATCCTGCCTTAAATATGCTTTTACCCTTTGACCTAGTAATTCCTCTTCTGGAAATTTAATAGAATGAAATTGCCAGAGATTCAGTCAGATATTCATGTATAGATTATTTGTTTTAAAGTGTTTATAATATCAAAAACCTGGAAGCAATCAAAATGCTTAAGTAGGAGATTGATTAAATAATACTATTACATAGTAGAATCCTACGAAGCCACTAATAATCATTTATTTAACAAGATGAGAAAAATGCTCATTATATAATATGAAGTAAAAAAGCAGAACATAAATATAGGTATACACAGTCATGATTTTGTAAAACAAACTGTGCGTGTGTATAATTTTGGAAAACATATTTCTATTTGGTTAGTAGGATTATAGATGTCTGCAAGTCTTTTTTCCATTTAAGCCTATCTGTAGTTTCTAGGTTTTCTATAATTTTATCAAAAAGAGTTAATTTTTCAATAATAAATTAGTTCAC
>NW_011888837.1:5730000-5744993 GCF_000151845.1 Pteropus vampyrus
TAGTACATTTGTAGTTTTCACCTATTCATAAATGTCGACTTCAAGGCTTTGTTTAGCTTACTTCCTTCTCAATACATTGCTGCTTTTATAGCTCCCTAAGTATGCTTAGACACATTAGAATTTTGGCTTCCATGATTAGGCTTTGCCTTCTTCAAGGTCAGAGGTCCCATCTTAATCAGCTTTGTAAATTTTCCAGCAAAGCACAATGCCTCGCTCGTAGGAGGCATTGAAATAAAAGTTGAAGGAAATGAATCTAGCTCAAATAGGGACAAATGAAAAAACCTGTTTGTCTTCATTGCTTTATCTGAAAAAGAGGGAAATAGTTTGATTTACATCACAGGTGTATGTATTTTGAGGATCAATATATAGTGTTAAGAGAGTAGTTGCTCAGATTATGGTTGTACAAAATTCAAGGAAAAAAACCTTCCTCCCTCTTTCTCTGCCGTGATATGTGTACATAAAATCCTACTCTCCTTGTTTTGCTGATGTAACTATCTGAGCAATTCGCTGTTCCCACCCATTCCTGAATCTATATGCTACTCTTGTTTTACAGGTTTCTCATTTCTGTTAAATAGCTGCTCTTCAGATTTTGTTTAATCTCAGAATTTAATTAGGAATCAGAGCAAAAGTCAATTGGCACTTCACTGTGTGGCTTGAGAGAGGTGGGTTGAAGACGATTACTTTTTTGCCTGGTTCCCATTGCTCATTTTAAAGAGAACTTGAAGTTAGCAATGGTGTGAGGCCAGATGTGTTCCCCATCTGCTGTCCTTGATAGCTGAAGCTACTTCATCAACATTAATTAATATGCTCTGGCAGGTGCAGGTCTTTGAAAATCAGTTTAAATGACTAAACACTTTACTTACTTTGGGGATCCTAGAATGCTCTTCCCAACTGCACTTGCTGCCATGGTCAGGAGATCCTGAGGGTGTTAGACAATCTTCTGTGATTCTTTCCACTCCCATTGGGTTTTAGAGTCTTTATTTTGAGTGTCTCATCCTGCCTTAAATATGCTTTTACCCTTTGACCTAGTAATTCCTCTTCTGGAAATTTAATAGAATGAAATTGCCAGAGATTCAGTCAGATATTCATGTATAGATTATTTGTTTTAAAGTGTTTATAATATCAAAAACCTGGAAGCAATCAAAATGCTTAAGTAGGAGATTGATTAAATAATACTATTACATAGTAGAATCCTACGAAGCCACTAATAATCATTTATTTAACAAGATGAGAAAAATGCTCATTATATAATATGAAATAAAAAAGCAGAACATAAATATAGGTATACACAGTCATGATTTTGTAAAACAAACTGTGCGTGTGTATAATTTTGGAAAACATATTTATATTTGGTTAGTAGGATTATAGATGTCTGCAAGTCTTTTTTCCATTTAAGCCTATCTGTAGTTTCTAGGTTTTCTATAATTTTATCAAAAAGAGTTAATTTTTCAATAATAAATTAGTTCACTTGTTTTTTTTTCTCAGTGATAACCGAAAGGTGGTGATTCACGTACAGAAAGTGTGGGAACCTTCTATGAAGTAGAGGCTGCAAAGGTGAGTAGCATGGGTGATAAGCACAGCAGGGTCAAGGTACAGTGAGGGAGAGGTACCAATCACAGATTTGTATCACTGCGGCCTGAGGATCTCTGAAAAAAGGTGAACATTTCATGCCAAGTCAAATATATACAGAGCTCAGAACTGCTTTCAGATGATAAGCTATTAACAAATTGTTGATGATAATAGGGAGATAGCCAGATCCGGGTCTGTTGGCAGCAGCAGAGTATGCAAGAATGGAGAAGCCTAGGTCAGCAGGTAGAACAGTCCTTTGGCTGAAGAAGGGTCTGGAAGCAGAGGTGGAGGGACAGAGCTCGTTGTAAGTGCTGAGGGAGAGGAAGTGAGCCCAGCAGGCACAACAAAAATAAGGTTTCCCACCAGACTGGCAGAACACAGCAATGGGAAATACAGGACTGAATAATATTTGAAGATCCAAATGCACCAGAGGGAGTCTTGAAAATGGTATCTTTTGTCATTCCTCTGCTCAAAACCTTCTGGTAGCAACTCAGTTCACTCAGAGTAAAACCATAGTCATAAAATCTAAACTTTTGAAGTGTGTCCTCGGAAATCATCTTGAGGTATCACGTTGCCCTCTTCTCTGTGGTTCTTAGACTGCATGAGAATGTCGGACTTCAAACCCTCAGACACCTACAACTACTTAACCTGGAGCCTAGAGCCACTCTAATCCAGAAGGGGGCCCAGAAGGGGAAGTCTTGATAAATAGATGCAACTTGGAATCTAAATCTGAGGGTCTGGAGCATAGAGTGTCATCCTTGGGTTAATTGCCTTTGTGCAGAGGTGGAATTCTCTGGTTCAAAGAGTGTCAGCAATGTGCTCATCTGCTTCAAGCAGTTTTAAGTAATGAGATTGTGTATTTGAGACTTAGCTACCTGCATTTCACTGACTTGTACCCCCGAGATCTGAAATTATACCACAGTCATTCTTGCTATTACTAGTTGGCTGAATGGATATGTAAGCAACCATTGTGGAAAAATAGGGTGGCGGTGGGGTGGGGCTGGTGGAGAGAAAGACAGATGCGGAGGAGAAGTAAAGATGGAAAGGCGAATCTCTCGAGTAGTGATATCAGAAATTCGTCCCTGGAAAGCCCAGGGAACTCATCGAGATGGTATGTGGCTCTACTCCGACCTGTTTCATTAAAACAAAATCAAAAGTACTGCTATTAGAGTTTTGAGTGAACATTCTGATTGTGCATCCAGGAGCTTTTGGTTTATACTTACCCTAGCTTTTCGTAGGTCAAAGACTAAGTCAGTGAGAGATCTTAGAACCCTCGAATGCCTGATGCCCATCTGTGACCTATCTGTTAAAGCACACAGAACAAGATGTGTGCACACAAAGCATTTTTTATTATTAGTGATGGGAAACAGGTCTTGCCAAGTTTAGAAACTTCTTTGAAACCAGAGGTTCAGTCTTTACAACTTGAATACTGACACCTACACAAAATATACATTCCTTTAACTTCTTAGGAAAAAATGCTTTTACAAATAACAATAAAAAATTGAAAGATATTTTCCTAGACATGAATTATTTTAAAGCATCATTTAAAAAAATTGAATGTAAATGAAAGGGCTGAATTTAAACTGACACATGCATTTCTAAATCGCATCCTTTTCTATCTATCTAAGCCAACATAGAGAAAACCAACAATAAAAGTATTTGCTCAAAGCTCATCATAAACCAGTTTAAAAAGCTCATCAAGTCAAGATGACCATACAAGGTTCTTGGTTCCACCTGTCTGTTTTTGCTAGGTTTTGACTTTGAGTCAAATAAAAGAAAAGCGTTGTAT
The DNA here is from genome assembly GCF_000151845.1 of Pteropus vampyrus. Lineage (NCBI taxonomy): Eukaryota > Metazoa > Chordata > Mammalia > Chiroptera > Pteropodidae > Pteropus > Pteropus vampyrus. The sequence goes on from NW_011888837.1 coordinate 5,733,359, forward strand.
GGTGCTTACGTGGGGCTGACCCAAGCCACATGGATTTCCCAGCTAGGCTAACAATTTTTTGCATCCACTAATTGTTCCTAAATAAATACTTCTTCAGCTGATTGTGGCAAGGAGTATGAGGACTTTTGTGGCAGTACCTGACCTTTCCTATCCTGTGCTATCCATTATGGTCCATTATGGTAGCAATTAGACACATGTGGCTATTTAAATTTAAATTCAAGTTAATTCAAATTAAATTAAAATTTTAGTTATTTATTCACACTAGCCTCATTTCAAGTGCTCAACAGACATATGTGGATGGTGGCTACTGTATCGGACAGCACTGTTACAGAATCTTTCCATTACTGCAGAAAGTATTTTTGGACAGCCCTGCTATGTCCAAGTAATTTAGGTTCCAAACATATATGCCTCTCACAGCGTAACAAGAGCCCCACAGTTTGCCTACTGACAAGGCAGTTTAAAGGCAGTCTATTATACTCTAACATTCACTTATTCAACAAATATTTATTGACCACCTGTTACATATCGTGGCTTTGCTTTCCTATGGGCCACGTAGGTACCTGTGGCTTCAGATTTCAAAGGCCCTGAGATAGAAAGTGGAATGATTTGTGGTGGTGTTTGAGGTGAGACTGTCAGTTGTCACTGGAGATCAGAAATGGGCTTAGGGGATGTGACCCAGGACACCAGAAGTATCTGCTACAAATACTATGTAATTGTGAGTAGCTATTTTGCTTTTATTTTAACATTTGCTGTTATTATAATTTAAAATGTTTTTAGTACTCAATAGTGATGCCATATAAGCATTTATCTGAATGTGGTCCAAATGATAGTGCTGAAAAACTGGGCTTGAAAAATCAATATCTTAGGAATGGATGTTAGATATGCTAAAATAAGACTAAACATCCTAACACCTTGGGCTATTATTTTTGGAGAAAGAATGTTATGATATGTTAAAGTAATCTTGAGAAAATTTAAAGCGAAAATAGGCAACAATGGTGATAGATGCCCATGCTGTTAGAATTCATCTCTTCCTAATTTTCATATTTCCCTATAGGAAAATTATTCTGGAATTATGTAAGGCTTGAGGAATGCAATGATCTTCACGTGGGATGGCCCTGAACAATTTTTTCCATCTACGTACATTTTCAATGAAGGCTCCTTATAGATTGGCACCCTGGGCAACTGCCCAGCTAGCCCGCCCTGTTGGTCAGCTTCAGTCTGGTGGTAAAACATGGTGGTAAAAAACACTGTAGTTGCCTCCATAATATCCATTTCATAATATCCTCTTGCCTTAGGTGGAAGCCAGGTGGCTTGGTGAGATGAACTACTTCCCTAGCTCTAGAGGTGGGTTCTCATTAGTCTAGCTCTGACTGTGTTACCGGTTCAGGCCCAGGCTTGTTTCCCAGGTCTGAAATCACTGTGGTGCATGACTTCCCTGGACACAGCAATTTTTTTTCAGGGGTGGGGAAGACCAGGCAGTGTGAAGCCTAAGAATTTGTTTTTATTATCAGAAGGAAGGGAAGCCCCTCCTCCCTCTCATGAAAAAATGAGAAAGCATTTAGTTCTGGGAGCTGCTGGCAACCTCTTGCTACCATGAGGAAAGCCAGCCTAACTAAAAAGCCAGTGCAGGAAGGAGGGCACAGCCAAGGGAACTGCGAAAAATGGGAAGCAATGGCCCTGATTATATTACAAACCCTAAAGTTTGTTCTCTAGTCTCTGGTTATGAGTCAAGAGATTTCCTTATTCTCTAAATCATTTTAAATTGTGTTTGTGCTACAGAAAACTTCTAACTGGTAACAGACACTTAGAAATAAATGTTTCTTTCCCTCTCTTCCACCAGTGATGTCTTCAGAGCAATCCAGACTTAAAAACAGAAAGTTATACATGAAGCCCATAGAAGACTGTTTCTTTTCATGAACCAAATGAAATGTTCTGGTCTTTTTCCACTCAAATTTTTTCTTTTGAATAACTTTATTATTTTATTATTAGTCCCTAATCACTGGCAATTTGCTCCTAAATGGATTTACATTGCTTATAAAGTGAAACATCATCTACTACTCAGTTTATTACTGAATTCTGATTACTTACATAAGTAAAAAATACTCTGCATGTGACAGTCTGGGCATTGTTGACCTCAGATTGGTCAAATTCACTGTGGTCCCAAAGGCAATCAGCAATGTGCATGTGTAGGATTCCGATTATAATAATGCTCTGGTGCAACGAAGCAATGTTGTGTGTGTAGCTTCCTATCTTACAAAGTACACAATTGCTTCCATTCATCCTAGTGATATATCTTAACAATGTCTATTTCAACAGATTCTACAAATTATCTCCCAATAGAAATGGCTGAAAATATGAAGGCATTTATTTCTATTTTATAGTTTACACAAAGACATTTGCCAATGATGGAGGACCCAACTTAAACTGGTTTAACAGAGAAGGGGAATTTATGGGCCCATGCAACTGAAAACTCCAGGGCCTTTAAATAGGGCTGGATTTGCGGTTCAAATGATGCTATCAGAGCTCAGTGTCTCTCTGTCTCCATCTCTGTTTGAACTCTACTCTCAACTGATTGGATCTACCCTCAGGCTTAACACTGTGTCCTCCTGGCAGTCCCAGGTTCCTCACATCTCTTAGTTCACCAGAAGAAATTATTTTCTTCCCCCCAAAACTCAGAAAGTTTCCAGAATTTAAGGTTGTTGGTGTTGATCGGTCTGAACCACTTATAGTAACCAAGAGATAGAATACATTGGCTGATAGGAGTTCATATTCTCAACCTCTGTGTTTGATGGAAGAGATAGTTCACGGGAACCATATCTATACCTCCTGAAAATGTGGAGAACCCTAAATACGTACATATTGTGTATTCTTATCGCAAAAGAGAGTGAGAAATAAAATGACAGAACCACCAGAGAAAGTGGGGCCATATACCATTCTTGACTTTGGACTCCAGGGAAATTAAGGTGGTCTAGCTGAAGCCTTGACCACCTACTATGCCTTTTCACATTCAGAGTCCTAGGCAGTAACCACGTTACCTTTTACCTTTGGGTGGGACTTTTTTGCCTTTTCACTTCTGAGCACTGATTTCTGAGTGAACTCAATTCTTATCTTATCAGACAAAGTTCATGGTTATAAAAGAACTGTTAAATCCATTGGCCATTTGCTTTTTTTCTTTAAAGCCGTTTGCATTAGCCTCACAGTATGATTTGTGAATAGCAACAATGGCTAGGTAGAGAAGGAATATTCTCCTTGATAGGTTCTGAGGTAGCTGGCTAATTTTAGTAAACAGAAAATAACTAACCTAAGAGAGCAATAAGAGTACATTGGAGCCATCTAATATCATGCATAAACTTTTTTTCTCCCCAGAATATGGTTGAACTGGTTCTGATAGATTTAGAGGCCATCTACCTTGCTATTTTGGCTGAGGATGATTTATCTTGGGACCAGTGTCTTGAAGAGGGGTTGGTTTCATTTTTAAAGAGAGTAGTAGAAATGCAAGGGCATTTCCAAATCTGGAAAGTTAAAATTGCCCATTGAGAAATTTGCTGAGCTTCTAGTTTGGCAGATAATCAAACAATCTAAAAATAAGGACTGCTTTAAATAAAACACCAAAATAAATCACTCAAAAGAAAATCCCATATCTGTTCCTGTCTGGCAGCCCAATTATACCATTTCATCATTTATTTGTTCCCCATTAAAGCTAACATGGTTCCATTTGCTCTTTTCACATAACTATATGAACCCATGTTTTAAAGTTGTGCAAAGAAATACATATCCTTCTTTTTGCCTGTTAAGAGAGCACATTTTGTAAATTTTTTTTTTTGCCAAAGGAAATATTAGAATAAATTCAAGGAGTCCCGAAGAAGAAGCTGAAATGTGAAGCAACTGGGAGGTGTCGAGAAAAAGTAATGAACTTAGAGCAACACACTGGAGTTTAAATTTGGCCCAGCCATTACTTTTACTTGACCAATTTATGTAAACTCTCTGAGCATCATTTTCTAAAGAAAACAGAGAACTAATAAAAGAGGATCCAAAACAACATAGTAATTTGACCCGCCTTAGAGCTCGAAGGAGTCTTAGGTGGCCTTTACATCCATTCTCTAAATACTTAAACCATTGCTGGGGGTGGATATTTACTCTGTTTAATATTATAACAATAATATCTTCGATTTAAGTAAACTTTGCTCTCAAAGATCTTTCCTAAAAAAGGAATAATTCTAAAATCTTCAATATGAAGGAATAAATGACACTATATCTACCAGTGTTTTATTGTCATATTGTTATAATGGTAAGCATTAAGTCCTGAGAACTAGATGTAAACCAAGTACCACTAAGATCATAGGTTCTTTGTTTATATTCAGAAACTGATGAACTTTCCACCCAGCCTTAATGTGAAGATATGGGAAAGAATGTCATGGGCTTGAGAGGGGAAAGCTTTCAAATGCCAAGTTGAGATGTTTTGCATTCCAGATTCCAAACTCAGCATCTAAAAAATTAGCCTCTTTATTTTAAAGAAAGGCAGGGCTTTTTTTTAGCTCCATCCTATTGTTCTTGCCCCATCTAGTTCTTGACATTTTACATATCATACACAGGTATTCGTATGAAAGAATATTTGATAAATATTAATTTTCTCATAGATAATTGTTTTTTATGTAGTCAAATTTGATCTAGGCTAATCTAAATGGTGAACTCAAATCAAACAAAAGGAGAAAAACAAAACAAAACCTAAAAAATTTTCTTTTAAGCTAGTTTTCCTTTCATTTAAAAAAGTAAGTGCTGATTTTTTTTAGAAACCTTTCCATGCCACTTTTTTGGACATTATTGTATCTTCTACTGATGAGCAGACTATAATAATGGTTTGTAAGCATTTTAGAGTGACTATAACCAATTATGGTTAATTTTGCAACTCTTCCTTCCTCCTTCTTTCCTTCTTTATTCTACGCTTAAAAAAACACACATCATATACATAATATTATATAACGTGATATATTTTGTTTTTAAAGTTAATGTAACTTACAATATCTTTATTGAGATGTAATTCACATATCATACAATTCACCCGTTAAAAATACACAAGTCAGTGTTTTTTTTTTAACATATTCAGAGTTGTGCAACCATCACCACTAATTCCAGAACATTTTAATCACATTTTATCACATTTTATCATGCTTGATTCATATATTTAGACATTATTTAAATCTGCTTCCTCTATAGTAAATAAGAAATAAGATTTTTCTTCAATGAAACAATCTACCATTTTCCTAGTAACATTAAGAAATATTACCACACCATAACCTTTTCACTTTATCAGCTATAGGCGTTATTGCCCATCTTGTTGGATGAGAGCGCTAGTGTCTCTGTCCTTCCACTTAATTCTTCTTCACTCCTTCCTCTTCCTAACTTCTAACATCTATACTTTTTATTTACATTGTCAAAGTTGATAATATTTATGATCTCTACTGTAACTGAAATCTAGTCTTCCATCTGTAGCCTATAAGTTGAGTCTAAAAGTTAAAAAGCAATAAAATGTTATCATTATTTTGACTTTATAAAAATTATGAATTGCTACATTATACAATTATTACTGCATTTTTCTTGTATAGCTTTTTTCCTAATGATGTTTCCAAAAGTCATTTTTTTCTTGCACTTTTCCTTTTTAATAGTCTTTATTATTTCCATACTCTACATAACATCAGAAATGCTGTTGAAGGCACCCTTTCCCTGAAGCCTCCCTCGCCCCCAACTAAGACTTTCCATCCATTGTATCTATTTTGAACTTTCAAGTCACCCTGGGGCTTCCTTTCACTTTATTGATTTACTGGAACACATCCTCAAGAAATTTTCTAAGAAATGGTGTGTGGAAGGTGGATTTTCTAAGTTGTTGCATATCTGGAAAGGGGTTTAGTCTACATCACGTTTGACAGTTTGGGTAGAAAAGTTCAGGTTCAAAATTCTTTTCCATTAGAATTATAAAAATTTTATTCCACTCTTTCAATACATATTGTCATTGATAAGCTGAATGCTATTCTGAGAAACACTGCTTTGTAGGTAAACGGTTCTGTTTTTAGGGAAAGTTTTAGAATCTCTTTATTTTTCATGTTTACAATTATTTATATGGATATAGATCTTCTTTCATTCATTGTGTTAAGCAATTGGGGAATTCTTTAATATGGAGACTTACATCCTTTATCACTAGAAAATTTTATTTATTTGAAAATGTCCTGATTTCTGTTTTTTTTCTTTCTTTCTGTTCTTCTTTCCTCGAACTCCTATTAATCGATGTTGGATCTCTTGTATTGATCTTATTCAATTTCTTTCGAGAAGAACCTTCTATATTTTCTTGAAGATAGATAATACAAATTCTTCAAGAGAGCTAGAGAAGTAAACTTTTCTGAAAGCATACTTTAATTAATGCCTCTGTTTTTAGTCCTATAGCTCAATGTCACTATTTGTTGTACCTGATATATGTGTGTCCTGTGCCTCTCTTCTATTCTTCAGATTGTTTTCCTCCTTATTTGTATTCCCTGCTCCACCCCCAGTACTTAGATATTCACATACACTCTCCTCTCTATTTTAAGACTGAGGCTTCTTCCTTCTTGCTTCATCAGTAAACACTTCTCTATCAGCTCTCAGTCTTACAGAAATTGGTGTAATCTATTGTTCATTGATGGAGCCCTTTCTCTTCATTTTGGGGGTGTTTAAAATCATCCTTTTATATTCCATTTCTGCCATTTTAATAGCACCTCAAGAGAAGAAGAAATAAATGTATGAGATTGTTTCACTGTACTGACCTTCTAACAAATCAAGCTCTTCATCTAGAAACTGTCTGCATTTGCTCTGCCCAGATCCTTGTCATGCCTTATCATTAACTTAACTTCTTTTAAATCACCTGATTTTGCTCTACATGATCCATTGTGTTGACTCAGTTGCTCAGGTTTACCATTATTTTCTTGATACAGAGAAATTCTTTGATATATTAGAAAACAGGTCTGGGAATGACCATATAGTGTTTAGGACTAATGATTTTCATGCCATGAATTATAACCCAAGTACAGTAAGATTATTATTTCCTTTATTTCCTCTCAGAGAAGTAAAAGTGATGGAGTAAATAGCTGTGTGTTTGGGGTGGGGTCCAGGGAAGTGAGAAAGGAAGAGGAAGATCAAGTCATAATTTTCTTCAAGCATAGCATCTGCAAGGTCACTAAAGAGGTTGATAAACTGTTCTCCATCCTCAGTAAAGACAGGAGGAAGAAACAGGCTTAAGTTGCAACATGAGAGGCAGAAGTTGTAAAATGAAAGCATTTCTAAAAAAAATAAAAAATAAAATGAAAACATTTCTGAGTGAGAGAATTCCTTTAGGAAATCATGTACTTTCCTTGTCTTAAGTACTCTTAAGAAAAAGAGAGGGATTCATTTTGATTTCTATAAATATTTAAATGTGATCCAAATTAGAAGCAGAAGGATAGACTAGAAAACTTACCTAGCTCTTTCTCCTGCTAGATTAAAAATAACAACAACAGTAATAATAGCTATCATTTATCGACTGCTTACAATGTGCCAGCTTCTGGGCTAATTAGTTTACATACCAATTTCATTTAATTTCTACAACAAGCCTCTGAGGTAAGAAATATTAGCATTTCTACTTCATGGATGAAGAAATCCATCGTCCCAGATCCCTAAAGTAACACAGCTTCAGATTTTTGTCTGTTTGACCACAAAATTCATGCTTTGAATTGCCACACTAATATGCTTTGTCTAAGATGCCATGATTTACGTTTTCAAAATCAATGCCTTTACTTAAGACCACTATGTCTTCACTGTTCTAAATGGTATTTGTAATTGCAGTTGTTTTCAGGCAGTTTGTTCTTTGTTCCGCATTTTATCATCCAGTCAGAGTGAGGTGATGTCTCTATTTCTAGAACTCGAACTAGTTTTTCAGTGTTATAAAAATGTGTCACGTCTAAGCTGTCTTTCAATGTCAGATCTCTTTTCACTATCTACACAGAAAACCCTTAAAACCTCTTATCCAGTGTGGAGCTTGGCTATTGCCCTGAATGGACTGGTTCAGGAAATGGCTTCCTCGCCTAACCCCACGACAGCCCGTCAACTCTGAACAGTCTTGTGGGGTGCCGGCAGATCTCCAACCAGAGCAAGTGAGCATTTCTTCCTCATAACACTCTTCATATTCATCTTTTAAAATTGTGGCTGTTTCACGTAGGGTAAAAAATTACTGGTTAAAGAAAAACCTTTATCCCACAAAAATTTCAGATGGATGCTATTTTACTCTACAAGCCTCAGCTGCATGTTTATTTTTGCTCTTGTTGGCTTTATTGTTCATTAAAGAGTTGTTTGCCCTTTTCCTGTTTATATATCTGGGTGAATCGAAAGATGTATACTTATTTTAAACCCACTTAAAAGACATAAGAACAATAGGAAGAGAGAAAACGAAAAAAAGAAAGAAAGAAAGAAAGAAAAATAGAAAGAAAGAAAAAGAAAAGTTTTTTTTCTCCTGCCATGAAGGTAAAGAGAAATCTCGTTGCAGGAGATCCCTATTATAACACACAGGTATAGCTATACCTAAGTGAAATAATGACAACTAAAACAATCACGCAGTTGTAGTCAGCCTACAGGTGATTGTTTTTACAAAGGAATTCTGCAGTCCTTTCAAGCTCTTACACCTGTTTTTTTCCCTTAGTAATATGTATTCTGGGGGGTGACCACGTAGGCAGCAATCCCCTAGCCGTGGCTGGCTGGCATGCCACTTCCCACTGCTCCTCCTGGTAGTTCCTTTCCTTCCCTCCTTCTGAAATTGATTGTAGAGGCAACAGAAGTAACTGCTCAAGTCTTGTCTATGATTCTCCTTTTCTCTTCGCTTTTCCATCCAGTTATTGACCACACCCTTCATCAAGAATAGCTGGGTAAACACATTTCTCTTAACTTTGCTGCATGTCACTATAAAGAACACAACACTGATAGGTCCTGTGTGATGTCACTGTCACATTCTGGACTTTAGCTTCTTAGGTTGCTCTGCACTAGAAAACAGAATGAAGCTGACAGATTCCTATATAAGCTAAAGAGGGCATTCTCACCCCACTTGTATCATCTTTTAAAGAACTTTTCTTTACAAATTAATTTTTTTCCCTATAACTAGAGGCTTTTTTGAGAAATCTCTATATTTATACCATCATTTCCACTAGCTTCAGCAATGACAAATTTTCCAATGTTGGGCTAGTAGGAGAAAGAGAAAGTGACCCTGCATAGATAGAATGTAAAGTGCCATAACTGAACTTTGGAAAAAGTACAGAAGCCTAGAAAGTTTATTTATTCAGATTCAAAACAGCAGATATCAAAACATTATAAAATGACAGTAATTTAACAAATGTAGTATATAAAAAAAGTCAAATTTATGTAATTGAAATACATAAAACCAATGTATATAACCAGCATGTATAAAATTTTAATAATTATATTGGAAAGCATGACAAATCAACCAGAAAAGGTAAGATTATTAAATAGTCTGGGGAGACATAGTTTGATAGAAAAAAATCAATTTAGATTTTAACTTCATACCATACATGAAAATTTATTCTAGATGGACTAAATATAAACTATTAATAATTAGAAAGTATAAGTGACTGATCTCTGGAAGGGGATGTATTCTCTTGGCATTAGAGCAAAGATAAAAGTTACAAAGTAATTTATCATCATTTGACTAGATGACAATGTAGAACTTCTGTACATCAAAAAAAAAAAAACAATTATAAAGGGCTAATATATTTTATAGATAAAGAACTTATACAAACAGACAAGAAAAACACTAAGACCCCAAGAGGAAAATGAGCAAAGAACATGAATAGTCGGTTCACAAAAGAGGAACTTTCAGAGCCTAATAAAGACAAATAAATATTCAATTGAAGCTGTAATCAAAGAAATGCAACTAAAATAATGAAATGTATCTTTTTCTCCTATCAAATTAGCAAAGTTTCTGATTAGTTGGGTCCTCTGGGAAGCAAATGTAGAGGTGGAATTAGGAATATAAAGGTTTATTTTGGAGTAAATCCTCTGAAAGATAAAAGAGGAAAGAAGCAAGTTTTGACATTTGTATAGTATGACTATTCTATTATACTACATGATAATCTATCAAGAAAAATAGAGAAGTATTTAGTACTAATAACACTCAAATATAAACTTATTTAACCCTCACAAAAACTCTCTTAGGCATGTACTTTTTTGATCCTTATATTAGAGATGAAGAAACAAATTCATAGGGAGGATAAGTAAAATGCCCAAGGCAATGCTGGAACTTGAACCCAGGTAATCTGGCTCCAGAGTCTTTGGTCTTCAGTTTTACATTACATTGCCTCTTAGGTATAGTGCATAATGTTAAGCAGTTTTTAAAATGATGTTAAGGAAGAATTTTAATCATGTGGGAAAATGCTTATGTTATAAAATTAATTGGAAAGAGCGGAATTCAAAATTATCTATATAATGTAATTTGGTTAACTATAATATGCACAATTAATGGGTGAAAATAGAGTAAATTATTAATAGTAACTACTGAGTGGAAGGTGAGGTGTGGGGTAACCAACTCATCCTCATTTGCCCTGGACTTTCCTGGTTTGTACTGTGTTCTGGGAAATTACTCAGTTATTGGAAAGCTGGGGTTATTGGTCAACCCTAGTGATTTTAATTACTTTTTTATATGACTTAGGTCCCCTCTCACACATTTTCTAAAATGAACATCTAATAACTAGGTAATCGGGGAAAAAAACAAAACAATAAATTTTGTGAGAAGCAGCAGCAGCATGTTGGCTATATTCTGGTGGAAATGAGCTCAGGAATAGAGAAGCAGCCAGTGTAATGACCCAGATCAAAGGGATTGAATAAGTAGCAGGAAATTTTAGTTCATTTTTTCGTCCATTCAACCCAATGCTAGGCCCTGATGATACAGAAATGAAGATGGTGACAAGTCACTTGCTCTCAGGAGTTTACACTCTAGTAGGCTCAATCATTCAATAAATAATTACAATATTTACACATTATGATGAATGCTATGCAGGAGAGAACTAGGGTAATGTAACAGAGAGTAATGGGGTGGGAATACTCTAGAGAGGAGGGTTAGGGAAGGCCTCTGTGGACTGGTGACATTTGATTCCGATCTGAATGAGGAGTGGCATTATAAACATTATTAATGCAGATTTAAAAGTGAACCATAGGGGAAGAAAAAAATTCTAGCAATTCATTTCTTCTCAGACCTGGAGATAAGGTACTCATCGCTGGAGATAAGACACTCATCCCTGGAGACAAAATTCCTTGGTGCCATGTTCCCAATTCACATGAATGATAACAGAGTCTGTTCACATTTTTAGAGTCTGTGAGAAACAGGGGAAATATGCAATAGTGGAGTTTTTTTTTTTTTTTTAAATTTAGGGGAACTTTTATTTTGCCTCATACTAAACATAGCACATAATACATTTTTAATTGTTTTTATTTTGATTTTTTCAGTATGCTATTTTTTATTTTTTATTATTTTTTAAATTAGTTTATTGGGGTAACATTGGTTAATACAATTATATAATTTTCAGGTGTACATTATCATTTGACATCTGTATATTCTATTGTGTGTTTACCACCC
>NW_011888837.1:5745512-5747524 GCF_000151845.1 Pteropus vampyrus
ATATTTTGAATATTAGGCCCCTATTGTTGCTTGCAAATATATTTTCCCATTCGGATGGCTCTCTCTTTACCTTGTTGACGATGTCTTTTGCTGAGCAGAAGCTTTTTAGTTTGATGTAGTCCCATTCATTTATTTTAGCTTTTACTTCCCTTGCTTTTGAGGTCAAATTCATAAAATCCTCTTTAAGTCCAAGGTCTTTGAATTAAGTTCCTATGTTTTCTTCTATGCATTTTATTGTTTCAGGTCTTATATTCAGGTCCTTAATGCATTTGGAGTTAATTTTGGGGTGTGTGATAAACAACAGTCTACTTTCATTCTTTTGCAGGTGGCCTTCCAGTTTTCCCAGCACTATTTATTGAAGAAGCTTTCCTTTCTCCATTGTATGTTTTTGGCTTCTTTGTTGAAAATTATTTGCCCAAATATTATGGGTTTACTTCTGGACTCTCAATTCTGTTCCACTGGTCCGTGTGTCTGTTTTGCTGCTAATACCATGCTGTTTTGTCGTATAATTTGAAGTTGAGCAGAGTGATGCCTCCATCCTCATTCTTTTTTCTCAGGATGGCTTTGGCAATTCGATGTCTTTTGTGTTTCCATACAAATCTGATGATCTTTTGTTCTATTTCTTTTAAAAATGCCAATGAGATTTTGATGGGGATTGCATGAAATCTGTATAATGCTTTAGGTAATATGGTCATTTTAATTATGTTGATTCTTCCAATCCAAGAACATGAAATATCTTTCAATTTCTTTGTATCTTCTTCTATTTCTTTTAATAGGGTCTTGTAGTTTTCATTATATAGGTCCTTCACTTGTTTCATTAAATTTATTCCTAGGTATTTTATTCTTTTTGTTGCAATTGCAAAAGGAATTATTTTTTCCACTTCTTTTTCTGACTCTTCATTATTAGAGTATAGGAACGCTATGGATTTTTGAACGTTGATTTTGTATCCAGAGACTTTACTGTATTCGCTTATTGTTTCTAGTAGTGTTCTTGTGGAATTTTTAGGGTTTTCTGTATAGAGAATCATGCCATCCACAAATAGCAACAGTTTGACTTCTTCGTTTCCTATCTGGATGCCTTTTATATCTTTCTTTTGTCTGATTGTACTCGCCAGGACCTCCAATGTTATATTCAGTAAGAGTGGCGATAGTGGACAGCCTTGCCTTGTTCCTGATTTTAGAGGGAAGGTTTTTAGTTTTTCACCATTAAATATAATGTTGGCCTTTATTATGTTAAGGTATTTATTCATAGATGGCCTTTATTATGTTAAGGTACTTTCCTTTTGTACCAATTTTGTTAAGTGTTTTGGTCATAAATGGATACTGTATCTTATCGAAGGCTTTTTCTGCATCTATTGATATGATCATATGATTCTTACTTTTTAATTTGTTTATTTGGTGTATCACATTAATCGATTTGCATATGTTGAACCATCCCCATGCCCAATCTTTTTAATATGTTGCTGTATTTGGTTCGCTAGTTTATTTAGAATTTTTGCATCTGTGTTCATGAGAGATATTGATCTGTAGTTTTCTTTTTTTGTGTTATCCTTACCAGGTTTTGATATCAGAGTAATATTGGCCTCATAAAATGAATTGGGAAGTATTGCCTCCTCTTCGAATTTTTGGAAGAGTTTGAGGAGAATAGGTATTAAATCTTTGAATGTTAGGTAGAATTCACTGGTGAAGCCATCTGGTCCTGGACTTTTACTTTTTGGTAAGTTTTTGATGATTGTTTTCATTTCCATACTGCTGATTGGTCTATTTAGATTTTCCACTTCTTCCCGATTCAGTCTAGGAAGGTTGTATTTTTCTAAGTACTGGTCCATTTCTTCTAGGTTATTAAATTTGGTGTTATATAATTTTTTATAGCATTCTTGTATGATCCTTTGTATTTCTGCAAAATCAGTTATAATTTCCCCTGTTTCATCCCTGATTTTCTTTATTTGTGTCCTTTCTCTTTTTTCTTTAGTGAGTCTAGCCAGGGGTTTGTCAATTTTATTAACCTTCCC
>NW_011888837.1:5747574-5749456 GCF_000151845.1 Pteropus vampyrus
TTGGTATGATTTCAACCCTCTTGTATTTGTTGAGGCCAATTCTGTGTCCCAGTATGTGGTTGATTCTTGAGAATGTTCCATGTAAACTAGAGAAGAATGTATAAGCAGCTTTTTTTGGGATGGAAGGCTCTGTAAATGTCAACTATGGCTAGTTGGTCTAATGTGTCATTTAAGGATGTCATTTCCTTATTTTCTGTGTGGATGATCTGTCCATATCCGACAGTGGGATATTTAGGTCCCCTACTACGATAGTGTTTTGGTCTGTTTCTCTCTTTAGTTCTGTTAGTAATTGCTTTACATATTTCGGGGCTCACTGATTGGGAGCATAGATATTAATGAGTGTTATGTCTTCTTGGTGCATGATTCCCGTTATCATTATGAAGAATCTCTCAATATCTTTCTTTACCTTTTTTATTTTAAAGTATATTTCATCTGATATTAGTACTGCTAATTCCACTTTTCTCTGAATGCCATTTGCTTGAAATATTTTCCACCCTTTCACTCTGAGTCTGTATTTGTTTTTGGAACTGAGATGTGTCTCCTGAAGGCAGCATGTGGTTGGGTTTTGTTTTTCGAACCATTTTGTAACTCTGTGCCTTTTTATTGTTGAGTTCAGTCCATTTACATTTAGGGTGATTATTGAAATATGAGGTCTTCTTATCGCCATTTTATCTTTTGCTTTCTGGTAGCTCGGTGTTTCCATCGCTTCCTTGTCCTTGTGCTTCTGTTTTCTTTATTTTGGTTGGCTTTTGTGGGTTTTCCCTCTGGTCCTTCTTGTTTTATGTTATATACAATGGTTCTGAGTCTTTGGTGTGTGGTTACCATTATGAATATGTAAAGGATAGTTATATCTATATATACAGTGGTCCATTTTCTTCCGTGTGTGCCTTATCTCCATTTCCCTTTGTGAATTCGGATCTTTGAATCCCCCCCACCCCTTTCAGTCATTGTTATCTAAATTCGTTTCTATGTATCCTGAACATTCATTACTATCTTGTTATAACAATTCTCTTCTTATTATTTAAGCTTATAATGCCCTGTTCTTAGTAAAGTTTGCACTCCTCTGCTTCTATTGGCCCGATAGTCACTTTACTCCTAATTATGTTTTTTTTCCGTCATTTTGTTTTAGACGAACTGACCCCTTTCAGTATTTCCTATAGTGCAGGCCTCATAGTGGGGAATTCCCTCAATTTTTGTACATCTAGAAAGTTCTTTATTTCTCCTTCATATTTAAAGGAGAGCTTATTCTAGGCTGGTAGTTCCTTTCACTTAATAGTTTAAATATTTGATTCTGTTCCTTTCTGGCTTGTAAGGTTTGTGCTGACAAGTCCAAGGATAATCTACCTTTATAAATTATCATTTTTTCTCCCTGGCTGCCTTGAGAATTCTGTCATTTTCATTGCTTTTTGATAATTTTAATACAACGTTCTTGGTGAAGGCCTTTTTGGGTTGAGATAATTGGGTGTTCTGTTGACTTCTTGAATTCCAAGCTCCAGCTCATTCCTTAGATTTGAGAAATTCTTGTCAACTATTTGTCTGAAAATACTTTCTAATCTCTGTTCCTTTTCCTCACCCTCGATAATGCCCATTATTCTTATGTTTCCTCTCCTGATGATATCAGCTAGTTCATGAATTTCTCTTTCCTTATTTTTCATTCTTCAGTTTCTCTCTTCTTCTTTCTGATTTATTTCTAGATTTCTGTCTTCAATATCACTGATCCTTTCTTCCATTTGGTTGACTCTATTTCCCAAGCTTGCTATTTCATTTTTCAACTCTTGCAGTGTGTTCTTCATCTGCAGAATTTCTACTTGGTTCTTTTTGAGGGTTTCAATCTCCTTATTCTGCTCATCTAGTTGTTTTTTCAATTCCTGAAATTGTTGAT
>NW_011888837.1:5749506-5751817 GCF_000151845.1 Pteropus vampyrus
ATTTTAGCATGATATTAGTTAGAAGTAATACAAGTCTTGAATGACTAAAGAATAGCTAAAGGAAATTGCATTCTCCTTTCCTTCATTTAGCAAATATACAACCCCTTAAAATGAAGACTGTGAATGCAGTTTACAGAGGAGAGAAATAAAACACCTCAATCTTGCCAAAGTCAAGAGACCTTTTTTGGAATCATCAGAAGCAATGTCTTCAGCAAAACTCTTCTTAAATACTGAGAGCCTCTTTTGTAGAGAGCGACAGTGAGTTCACAGAACTCCTGCCTTCTCATTAAGGTAGCTGACAATTAGCAGAAGAAATTAATCAATAAAAACAAAGAAGGGTCACAGTGGAGACGGAAAGGAGATGCTAAGAACAAGAGGGTTTTCTGTTTTGTTTTTAGATTAGAAGAAGTTGATGTATTTCTAAGGTCAAGGGTGGTAATAAATTAGGACTAGAGTGTCAGTGGTATATTTTAGATTATAGTGCTTATAATAGAACTAGTTCTAAAAGGACTGTAGTATTTGTTCCTTCACATTCCTCTTTTGTTTCTACTCCTTTCTTTCTGAAAATTCTCCTTAAAAAAGTTGTTAAAATGCTTATTAAACAATTTTTATGCTTTAAACTGATTATGAGTTTGGACTTTAAGAAAGGAAATAAGCAGAATGGATTTTTTAAATCCTCGGAAAGATTTCTATGGAAGAGATGCTCTTTGGGGTAGCAGTTCAGGCTGGATATCAGTGTCTGTTGGTAGGCTTATCGTAACTGAGAACAGTGAACTTTTCTTAAAAAAAATTCCTTAGCTGGAATGAATAATTGAAAACGCTGAGCCATTAGAACTTCAAAGATTAATTTCTCCATTAATGGAGCAAGGTGATAGAGAGAAACAATTAGGCTAAAGAAGAATAATCAAGCTAACCCAACTGGGGCATTTCATCTGATATTCAAAGTTACTGGGCCAAGACTTTGATCTCTTTCAGTTTTGTTTGAGGGAGTTTTAGGTCATTTAAAACTGCAGAAGCTTTCTGTCTTTGTAACTCAGAACTGTGTTCTGATATATGGTTTTCTTTTAATCCCTTCAGGTAATTGGATACAAAGTGCTATTTCTGGGCACTGTGAGCTGCAGGATGGTTATTTAATGACCAGCGTCAGATATTCCCAAAAGGCTTTGACTATATTTTTAATGTGCTTACTTGATAGCCACGAGTCCATTCAGTTATATTAAACTTGGAGACAGACCATTTTACTTTGCTGAAGAAAGAACAATGATGCAACAGGAAGTCAGATGACAAAGATAAGAACCCGTGTTCCAAGATAAACCAAATACAGCAGAACCATTATAACTTGGACTAGAACAGTTGGGGATGGGATAGATTTAACTAAAAATTGTTTTTAGTAGACAATTCTCCCAGTGACAGGTGCATTCTCCAGCTTTATAGCTAAGGTTATAGAGGTTATCTTGTTATAATACCAGGAAGATTATATTTTCTTTGTCAGTGAAATTTTCATACTGCATAAGTCTAATTTATAAAATGTCTTCATGAATGCTCATCAGGATTATGTAGAGACTTTCTATTTCAGAGACTGTAAATCAGATCATCATAACTATTCTTGTCATTAATATTATTGGCAAAATCAGTACTATGATAGTAAGAGTTATATATTATATAGAGTTTCTGCTTATATTTATTTAGTTACCGTTATGTCTGAGGCACTGTTTTTGGCCTATTTAAAACATCATCTCTATTCCTTATAGCAGCCCCCAAAAGTAAATAAGTACTATTAGTCTCATTTAATACTTGTGGAAACAGGGTTTAAGTAACTTGTACAAGGGTTACCAATGATTAAGTGGTAGATTCAATACTCTGATAGGAGATTTTTGACTTAAAAAGAAAAAAAAAATTCCATCACATTCACCATTTCTCTAATTTTTATACTGCTTTTCCTTCAGAATTAATAGATGGAGTGGTTTTACTTGACAATGTCACTTACTCAGAAGCAAATGTCCTCCTTTCTTTGCAGCAGATTGAATCTACTGAATATTCACAAATTCTTCAGTGCCGTGCTGTCTAACTGGTGGGAGTACAAGAAGAGGCAAATCATGGCAGAGAACTACAAAGCATCTTCATTATCATGGAAAACAAATCAAGCACATATATCACCTTTAACTCTAATATTTGGGACTCTAGTGGGATTAGTTACATATACAAGTGCCATTTAAATTTTTTACATCTTGGTTTGCAGAAGAACTGTTAACATGCACTAATGATCTGGGTAAGTTACAACAATAGCTAACTCTGACTGAGTCCTTTGCAT
>NW_011888837.1:5751867-5754351 GCF_000151845.1 Pteropus vampyrus
TGAGTTTTTCCAGAAGTACCATCCTGAATTCTCTGCCATTTAAGTTGCATATTTCTATGTCTGTAAACTTATTTTCTGGAGATTTTTTTTCTTTCTTTCTGAGATGCCTTGTTGCCTTGGTTGTTCATGGTGTTTAATGGACTATTTCTCAGCCTGGGCATTGATGGAAGTGTATTCTGCTGTTTTTCCAGAAAGGAAATTTATTATATAAAGAACTCTTTTTAGCCTGTTGCAAAGAAGTCGCTTTTCTTTTGGTTTACAGTAGGTGGCATCTAAGCCTCTTGGATCCCTGCTTTATATAAAGTCTTAATAACGCTTTTAAAATTTTCTTGTCGATATTTAACCACCCTCGCTACCCTTAGTTTCAGTCCCTGTCAGTGTCAGCAACAGTGTCAGCAACGTTTGCTTAGATTCCCCTGGGGCTCTGCAGTGTTAGGTCTCTGAGGGTATGTGGGGAGGGGCCCTCTGGGGTTGGGGGCTGTGGCTCAACTTTGGTTTTGCAACCGTGGATGGCAAAAAATCAACTGTTGTTCCTCTGTGGTCCCGTCCCACTTCTCTGCTTTCTGCCCTGATGACTGGGCCCTACACCTTTCCCAGGCAGGGCTGTTCAGGGAACTCCGTGCAGGAACTCACTGCTCCTTTTCCCCTCCGCCTCCTCCTGTAGGGAGCTCCAGGCTGTGAGAGACAGCTTCTTTTATACTTCCGGTCCACTGCCTGACATCTGTGGTTCTGACCTGTGGTAGCTCTTATGCACAGATCCCAAACTCAGACATGCTGGTAAGCAGCTTGGGTATTTTCTGTTGTGTTTTAGATGTTCATCTTTTTGTTCTTTCAAGGAGAGATATCTGGGGACATCTCTCACTCCATCATGTTTCCAAAGTCCAAAAGTGGAGATTTTTAAAGGGAAAAGTTCACGAAATATCAGTTTTCAGAGACTTTTTTCTAAATATATTCTGAAGCAGTAATAAAACACCTTGAATCTATAATTATTCACCAAAATAAGAGTTTTGAAAAACTAGACTTTTGCCTGCGTTTGAATGGTCTCATTTTAGCATGATATTAGTTAGAAGTAATACAAGTCTTGAATGACTAAAGAATAGCTAAAGGAAATTGCATTCTCCTTTCCTTCATTTAGCAAATATACAACCCCTTAAAATGAAGACTGTGAATGCAGTTTACAGAGGAGAGAAATAAAACACCTCAATCTTGCCAAAGTCAAGAGACCTTTTTTGGAATCATCAGAAGCAATGTCTTCAGCAAAACTCTTCTTAAATACTGAGAGCCTCTTTTGTAGAGAGCGACAGTGAGTTCACAGAACTCCTGCCTTCTCATTAAGGTAGCTGACAATTAGCAGAAGAAATTAATCAATAAAAACAAAGAAGGGTCACAGTGGAGACGGAAAGGAGATGCTAAGAACAAGAGGGTTTTCTGTTTTGTTTTTAGATTAGAAGAAGTTGATGTATTTCTAAGGTCAAGGGTGGTAATAAATTAGGACTAGAGTGTCAGTGGTATATTTTAGATTATAGTGCTTATAATAGAACTAGTTCTAAAAGGACTGTAGTATTTGTTCCTTCACATTCCTCTTTTGTTTCTACTCCTTTCTTTCTGAAAATTCTCCTTAAAAAAGTTGTTAAAATGCTTATTAAACAATTTTTATGCTTTAAACTGATTATGAGTTTGGACTTTAAGAAAGGAAATAAGCAGAATGGATTTTTTAAATCCTCGGAAAGATTTCTATGGAAGAGATGCTCTTTGGGGTAGCAGTTCAGGCTGGATATCAGTGTCTGTTGGTAGGCTTATCGTAACTGAGAACAGTGAACTTTTCTTAAAAAAAATTCCTTAGCTGGAATGAATAATTGAAAACGCTGAGCCATTAGAACTTCAAAGATTAATTTCTCCATTAATGGAGCAAGGTGATAGAGAGAAACAATTAGGCTAAAGAAGAATAATCAAGCTAACCCAACTGGGGCATTTCATCTGATATTCAAAGTTACTGGGCCAAGACTTTGATCTCTTTCAGTTTTGTTTGAGGGAGTTTTAGGTCATTTAAAACTGCAGAAGCTTTCTGTCTTTGTAACTCAGAACTGTGTTCTGATATATGGTTTTCTTTTAATCCCTTCAGGTAATTGGATACAAAGTGCTATTTCTGGGCACTGTGAGCTGCAGGATGGTTATTTAATGACCAGCGTCAGATATTCCCAAAAGGCTTTGACTATATTTTTAATGTGCTTACTTGATAGCCACGAGTCCATTCAGTTATATTAAAC
Source organism: Pteropus vampyrus (assembly GCF_000151845.1). Classification (NCBI taxonomy): domain Eukaryota; kingdom Metazoa; phylum Chordata; class Mammalia; order Chiroptera; family Pteropodidae; genus Pteropus; species Pteropus vampyrus. The sequence goes on from NW_011888837.1 coordinate 5,754,135, forward strand.
TTGGAGACAGACCATTTTACTTTGCTGAAGAAAGAACAATGATGCAACAGGAAGTCAGATGACAAAGATAAGAACCCGTGTTCCAAGATAAACCAAATACAGCAGAACCATTATAACTTGGACTAGAACAGTTGGGGATGGGATAGATTTAACTAAAAATTGTTTTTAGTAGACAATTCTCCCAGTGACAGGTGCATTCTCCAGCTTTATAGCTAAG
>NW_011888837.1:5755176-5757637 GCF_000151845.1 Pteropus vampyrus
AATAGCAGCCAAATTCGGGAAACTAAATATAACCTTGTTTGTTATCCATTGTGCAGTTTTATCTACTTCCTATCTTGGTTCTTTGAAAGCTGTCTAGAGACTTTCTGCCACCTGAAGGGCCTGACACAGTCTGTCATTACATGTAGCAAGTGCAGTATGTTCTTGCTAAAAGCATGGGAGTAAGGAACAGTGTGGTTAAAAGCGCAGATTGCAGGGCTAAAGCCAGCTTTCCAGCACTTACCAGATCTCTAATATTAGGCAGTTATTTGCTCTCCCCAAGCCTCGGTTTCCTCATTAAAGAAATGGGGGTGGTAGTAGTACTTAACTCATAGGGTTGTTGTGAAGATTAAATAAGATAATGTAAGTAGAAGTATTTAGCACAGTGTCTGGCTTATGGTAAGTGCTCTTTAATGTTAGCTGATATTACCTACTATTCTGTTTTTTTTTTTTATTAGCAGGAGAAAAATGAATTAAAGTTTAATAACATGTATAACTCCTATACACTTGGGAGAGACCTGGGAAAACTGAGTAATCCCTTATCTGCTGTTCTAAAGGGGCTCTTTTCCCCCCAGACTCAGTAAAGTCTAGTTAGAACATAACAACACAAAGTAAGAGGCTATATCTTTGCCTTTGGGGTGAGCTAAAGAAGGCTAGAACACAGCACTATAAATGGATATATAATATTTGATTTATTTATTAGCAGTGCCATGTATTATGAAGGGAGAAGAGAAAAAGTCAATGAGTAACTCTGGGAAGCTTAATAAGATTATACTTTTTGCCACCTAGCCTTGTAAACCAGTAAAAAAAAATTTTTAAGTCTTGTAAATAGCAATATTGCACCCACGATGATGAAGAATTTGTATGTGGGGAGGTCTTTAATCATTTCTTGATAGTTAATTTTTTAAAAACCTAATCATTAACATAATGGAAATTACTGCATTTTGAATTCTATGGAATTTATTTATTTTTATAAAAGGCTTAAAAATGGCTTATGTCTGCACAGACAATTAAGAAAAAAACCCACATAGCAGACTGACTTGGTGTTAGTAGCTAACTCTGACTGAGTCCTTTGCAGTCGAAGGATGTGAGTAGGTTGTAGGCTGCACAGTTAAAAGCATCAGTATTAGGGCAAGGTTCTAATTCAAAGGGGGCCATCCACAAAGATATTGTTAGACATCGCTGGCTATGATGTGGCAGTCAGCACTATTGCTCTCACTCATTTTCTTGATAGGGTGTTCTGTAATATGATAATACATTGCTAGCCTATCTAGATAAACTCTATCTTCAACAAGTGCAACGCAGGTTTCCTGTCTTCAATAATATTCTGCTAGTATTTTTTTTTTTCCACTCAGAGTCATATACCTAATACTTGCTATGGAAAGCAGAAAAGATTTCTTGCTTGAGAGATGAAGACTAGAGTTTCTATATACAGTCTTATCTTTCCAATCTCTTTTGTACCTCTCTCTCTGCCACCGGAGCGTCTAGCACAACCTTCCTTGTCTGATGTCTTGACTGAATGTCTCTTATTGCTTGTAGTTAGGTATTCTTTCCAGCAGGAGGAGTGCAATGATTAAGCTGGCATCAGGCTTCCTTCTTTGACTTGTTAAACACTAAAAGAAGTTTAACAACAATAAAAAGATGTCAGAAAAAAAATGGAAAAAGCAATTTTGCTTTTATTGATATTAGTCTTATTAAGCAAATGAATGAAATGGGAAAGTCTATCACACAAATTCCATTTCTAATGAGAAAGGTAGTGTGATGAAGTAAAAGAAACACACACATGAACAAGCACAAAACAAAAACTAAATTTAGACAGAGAAATATGAGTTCTGGACCTAATTTTGCCAACCACAAGCTAGAAATTTTTGGGTTATTGAACTTTCCTAGAACACAATTTTATTATGAGTAAAATTAGGGTATTGGGATAGATGTTCCAAAAGGCCACTTAAGACTATCATTTGGTATTCTAAGATAAAAGCCAACACAATTTTCCAAGAGATGATCATGAACCTATCACAGTGAATCAATATTATAGTTTTAAAAAAATGATCTACCCAGAGAATTTAAAAATAAATAGAAGTGAAATAAATAAAGGTATTTTAGACCAGAGAATGGCAAGAGTGGAGTCTAAGTGATTATAAAAATCTAGATAACTAAATGAAGTAATTTAGTAAGAAAATCAAGCAAAAAAATCAAATCCCCCAAAATTATTAATAAAACTTTGAAATCTTCTTGGAAATTTTATTTATATTACTTTATAACACTGGACATTTTTCTTTATAAAAGAAAATATAGACTTGCATTCCTGGACTTGATGGAGTAACTGATACCAGAGTTTCTTCCTACTGTATATAGCTAAAAATCTCAATAAAATACATGAAACAACTGTTGTTAGGTACTGGCCAGTAGGCAGTGCGAGTATGTGATCCCTGAGAGAAGGGAAACAAACAAGCTGAGCCCC
>NW_011888837.1:5758595-5761086 GCF_000151845.1 Pteropus vampyrus
TATCAGGAGAAAGTTTTAGCAGTAGAAACTACTCAAAATACAGTAGGAAGAATAAAAAGATGCAAAAAAATTAATAACGTTTTGAAGTAAACTAGAAATTCACATATTTGAGTTCCCCAAAAGATGAAAAATGAAGACAACACTAAGGAATATTATAATCCAATTGCTGAATGATCAAGACAAGATAAAATCTTAAAAGCAGCCAGAGGAAAAAAGACACGTTACATACAGGAGAAAAATAAGATAGCCGTATAAAATTCTCATCAGAGACAATGAAAGCCAAGAATTTTCAAAAACCTGCTACAGAAATAAACTTAGTGAAACTCAAATGGAGAAAATATATGTAAAAAGAAAAGACACATCATAGTCAAACTGATAGAAACCAATGATAAAGAGAAAATCTTAAAAGCGGTCAGAAAGGAAAACGTATTACGTTCAGAGTAATTTCTGTCAGATTGATATTAGATTTCTCATCAAGAACAATGGAAACCTGAAGACACTTAGATGATACCTTTACAGTGCTAAAAGAAAAACTGCTAATCTAGAACTCTATATACAGTGAAAATATTCTTTAGAAAAATGAAGGCAAAATAGACATTTCCAAACAGAACTGAGGATTTATCAGCAGAATAATAGTACAATATATTCTAAAGGAGATTCTTCAGTTTGAAGGAAAATGATCCTAGATGAAAGCTGCAGGAGAAATGAGCACTGGAAAGGATAGATGTGTAGATAAATATATACTTAAAAACTACTTTTAGAAGTATCTTTAAAAGACTGTTAACTGTATAAAGCAAGTGTATATATAAGGAAGGTAGCATTTATAATATAAGAACTAAATTCTGAAATGACAATAGCTCGAATGAAATTTATAAAGTGGAGAATAGTAATTTAAGAAAACAAAAGTTAATGATTTTGTTGTAATCTATAAAATAACCACTAAAAATGTATATCCCAAAATAGCAGAGCAAAAGAAAAAAAAAAACAGATCCTCTCAAAACAAGAGCAGATAAAATGGTAAAATAAAAATATTTTTATCCAAAAGTAGGCAAGAAATGGGGGAAAAAAAGGAATACGATGGTAGGCCTAAATTCAGCCATATCAGTAATTACCGTAAGTGTAAATGAACCAAACACATCAATTAGAAGACAGATATCGACAGACTTAATGAAAACAATCCACAATTATTTGCTATGTACGAGAAACACACTTTAAAGACAAAGATAGCGATTGGTTGAAGAAAAAGGATAGAAAAGCATATTATATAAACCCTCATAATTAAAAAGTTGGTGTAACTATTTATATCAGAAAACTAGATTTTAAAACAAGCATATAACTGGAGAAAAAGACCATTTCGTAATGATAAAAGGGTAGATTCATTAGGAAATAATAAGAATTTTCAATATGTATGCAGCTAGCAATATTGCTTCTAAATACATGAAACCAAGACCATAAGAATTAAAAGGAGAAATAGACAAATCAATAATCATATTTAATCCACAATAATATTTGGAGATTTTAACACCTTACTCTTAGTAATTGATAAAATGTAACAAAAAATTCAGTAATAATATAGAAGATTTTGACAACCAATTTGATCAGGTTAACATTTATAGAATATTACACCCAGTCACTGGAATATGCATTTTTTTTCAAGTGCCTATGGAACATTGACCAAAATAGATAATGTGTTGAGTCATAACACAGGATTCAGTAAATTTCAGCGGATTGAAATTATACAAAGTACTTTTGCTTACCATAATAGAATTAGACTAGAAATGAACAACAAAATATATCTTAGATATTATCAAATGCTATAAATTGAATAACACATTTCCAACTAATCTGTGAGTCCAAGAAGAAATCACATCAGAAATAAAAAAATATATATCAAAGTTTTTTTTCTGTAAATAAAGAAAAATTATATTTCTGGTTGAAAAGTTTTCTTAAATGTTTATTTGAAACATATTTTTTGTATGTATGCAATGGGCATTACTAGACTTTCCATGCATAGTTCCATCACTACATTTTTTTTTTTTTTATCTATTTGAGATATTGCCGAATTCCCTCCTTCCTGCCACCTTTGGTTTCTGTGCTCTGACAGAATCTTGTTTTTATTTATCCACTGACTAGCCTGATCTGGGCAAGTCACTTATCCCTCACTGTATCAATTTCTTAAACCATAAAATAGGAACAAAGCTTGGTGTAACGTTTGTAAGGCGACCTTCTGAAGGCGAATTACTGATTCTGTTTCATTTAATGTTTTCCTGCTAAGCAGCAGGATGCTGACTTTGACCAGTCTGTGATAGGGAGCACTGACGTAAGAGAGGTTTAGACTGCAAGTCCACAACCATGATGAAAGAGTAAACTGTTGAGGTCTTTGTTAAGGGAACCTTGATCAGACCTCCACCAAAAAATATTGAAGCATAATTCAATTAATCATTTGTGTCTGTGAATTCATAGTACTCATGATGTTAATACTACTTGAGAT
>NW_011888837.1:5761136-5776509 GCF_000151845.1 Pteropus vampyrus
CACAATTATTTGCTATGTACGAGAAACACACTTTAAAGACAAAGATAGCGATTGGTTGAAGAAAAAGGATAGAAAAGCATATTATATAAACCCTCATAATTAAAAAGTTGGTGTAACTATTTATATCAGAAAACTAGATTTTAAAACAAGCATATAACTGGAGAAAAAGACCATTTCGTAATGATAAAAGGGTAGATTCATTAGGAAATAATAAGAATTTTCAATATGTATGCAGCTAGCAATATTGCTTCTAAATACATGAAACCAAGACCATAAGAATTAAAAGGAGAAATAGACAAATCAATAATCATATTTAATCCACAATAATATTTGGAGATTTTAACACCTTACTCTTAGTAATTGATAAAATGTAACAAAAAATTCAGTAATAATATAGAAGATTTTGACAACCAATTTGATCAGGTTAACATTTATAGAATATTACACCCAGTCACTGGAATATGCATTTTTTTTCAAGTGCCTATGGAACATTGACCAAAATAGATAATGTGTTGAGTCATAACACAGGATTCAGTAAATTTCAGCGGATTGAAATTATACAAAGTACTTTTGCTTACCATAATAGAATTAGACTAGAAATGAACAACAAAATATATCTTAGATATTATCAAATGCTATAAATTGAATAACACATTTCCAACTAATCTGTGAGTCCAAGAAGAAATCACATCAGAAATAAAAAAATATATATCAAAGTTTTTTTTCTGTAAATAAAGAAAAATTATATTTCTGGTTGAAAAGTTTTCTTAAATGTTTATTTGAAACATATTTTTTGTATGTATGCAATGGGCATTACTAGACTTTCCATGCATAGTTCCATCACTACATTTTTTTTTTTTTTATCTATTTGAGATATTGCCGAATTCCCTCCTTCCTGCCACCTTTGGTTTCTGTGCTCTGACAGAATCTTGTTTTTATTTATCCACTGACTAGCCTGATCTGGGCAAGTCACTTATCCCTCACTGTATCAATTTCTTAAACCATAAAATAGGAACAAAGCTTGGTGTAACGTTTGTAAGGCGACCTTCTGAAGGCGAATTACTAATTCTGTTTATTTAATGTTTTCCTGCTAAGCAGCAGGATGCTGACTTTGACCAGTCTGTGATAGGGAGCACTGACGTAAGAGAGGTTTAGACTGCAAGTCCACAACCATGATGAAAGAGTAAACTGTTGAGGTCTTTGTTAAGGGAACCTTGATCAGACCTCCACCAAAAAATATTGAAGCATAATTCAATTAATCATTTGTGTCTGTGAATTCATAGTACTCATGATGTTAATACTACTTGAGATACGAAATGTATTTTTTTCTATTTTGCTAATGTGTTTCATGGTTTTATAATAGCTTCTAGTTATTTCACTATAAAAGGATTTTGTATCGTTGGTATGAGCTATGTCTTAAGTCCTGTGAATGGTATCCTTTCTACATGACGCAATTAAATGTATAAGTTCCCTTCCACAGCACATATTCTGCTGCATATAAGCCATACGATCTTGTGAATTCAGCAGAATAATATGAATGTTCATGGTGTTGATACTTTCCATAGTGATGGCATGACTGCTTATATGATCAAGACATCTTCTGCATTATTTCTATATTTGCTGATTGTGTGACCCCAAAACTAAGTCCTTTAGCCCCAGAAAATCAGTCTTGGCTCATATTTCTTTATTTAAAACATTATTTTTATTCAGTTTCAAAATTTTAAAATAAATTTTAAAAGATACATTTCTAGTCCATATATGCTCATAAAATTTTTATGTTGCTTTGTACTGGTTCATAAACTCTGAGATAGTCTTAAATGGAGTAGCTGTAAAAGGATAAAACAATTATTTGAGGATAGATTCTCAAAGATGGATCTATCTATCTAATCATCCATTGCCACACATAAACATATAAGTACTCGTTATAGCATTAGCTAAAATCAGTATCAAAGAAGATCAAAGAAGAAGAACTAAAACCTCATGGATTCCTTTTCTATTTATTCTTCTGTTTTCAAGGGTAATTATACATTTACAGAAATCAGTTTTTTAGATGAGGCTCTAAATTTTTAAAATTGCATGAGTTTTTGCTTGTTCTGACTTTCACATCAAAGATTATGGAAATCACACATTTTTGGGGCCCATATCTTTATAAAGAAATATATTCTATATATTTTTTCTCTACTTGATCTAGTCATATCTGAGAGAGAGGTATGTTGAAGTCATCATTATGATGTGGTTGCTGTCAATTACTCTTTTTTATTACACTTTCTACTTTACACATTTTGATGTTATGATGCTTGATCCAGAAAGTTGGGTGGTTATAATATCTTCTTGGTGGTTTGTAACTTTTTATCAACATAAAATATTCCTTTTGTTTAACATTTCTCTTCTTCGAGTTCTCTGTTACATTTATTCTAACCATTCAATATTTTTCTCATTAGAATTCCTTCGATATATCTATTTTTTTACTTTCAAACTTTTGATGTTATTTTGTACTAGAATGTGTCTCTTATAGATAGGATATAGATGAGTTGCATCCCTTAAAAGGATGGAACTCATCTATACATCCCTTATATTTATTCTGATTACTAATATTTTAATTTTACTTTTACCATCATCTTTTATGCTTTTAATTTATCATGCTCAATGGCTTTTTTAACAATCGCATTTCCCAGTATGTGCTGATTTGATTTTTTTGTTGCTTCTTTATTTAGCCTTCAGTGACTTGGATAGTGTCATTTGTTGTGGTCTGGAGTACTTATAAAGTATGGCTTTCTAGTTCTCCTTTTTTGTTCTTCAGGAAACTTCTTTCCTCACTCCATGTGGGGTTCTCAGTCACTATGTCCACACCTTCACCATCACAGAAATGGGAAGGTGACTCGAACTGGCTAGTCAGAGCAACTCACTTATCCGGCCATAAAAATTGAATCAAGAATGAACCCAATCCTGATGAAATCTACCCTAGAATCAAAATGACTATAACCTTCTCCACAATAAGAAGCAACCTTTGGTATATTTCTACTCTCTTCTCCTTTCACTAAAGTCACCAATTTGTTAAAGTCATTTTTAATTTTAATTATATATATTTGAGGTTTTTATATTATAGTTATTTCATTTGCATTATATATAAACAATTCTTTACCAAGCTTTATGTCCATATTAACATTTCTTTATACGTATCTATAAGTTTACTAGTTTCTTTGCTTAATACTATTTCTTGTATCTCATATCTTTCTATCCTTTTTAGATAATTTATTTGTGGAAATACATCTTGGAATGAGCAGGAAAGTTTCTGAATAGTTAGTTGAATAAAAATTTCTCATTTGTTTTCACATTTTAATAATGATTTATTTGCCTTTGTATGAAATTTTGTATAAAATTTTAGGTTCAAAATCCCTTTCCTTTAGAACTCTACAGAAATTATTCCACTGTCTTTTTGCATTCAATGAAGAAGATGAAAAGTATAAAGCCATCTGAGTCTTGATCATTTAGGACTATTTTAAAAAAAAAAATCTTTATTCCTGGAGCTGAGAAATCTTACCTGAGTGCTCTTAAGTGTTTCCTTTCTCATTATTCTTGTTTGGTACCAAATCTAAAGAGTCTGTTGTTCCATAGCTCAAAGGAAATTTTCTTTATTATTAATTTTTCTTTTATTATTATTTTAGAAGCTGTTTTAAAATAATTTTTAAATAATTCAGTTATATGTGAATACACACTTAATGCACTCAATTACGGTAATTCGCAGAGTAAAAGCTTAGAGTCCTTCCATAGCCCCTTTAATTTTCTGTGGTCATGTGGAGATGTGCCACCCACATCCCTTTTCAAGAAAGAGCTTGTTGCCCAAGAAGTCAACAAACAACCTCTCGCTTCACGATTTGGCTCAGTGGCAGAGAGCAACCTCACTCAAAGGCCTGACTTCTTAAGATGAGTGACATTTGATGACTTGCTGAGTCGGAGTATAAGGGCCCAGCAATGTCTGCCCAGTGTGATTTGTCATCTCTGGAAGTCAAAATGCTGCAGATGTTCCCTGGCATTGGCCAAGGTTTTGTCTGGCCCTCATTACAGTTTAACTTCTCCCTCTGCCCAGTTCTCTTTCCTCGCCCTGAGATGCTTTCTAATATATACACTGCCTACCAAACTTGGGCTTAGCATCTCCTTGAAGAGAACTCAGAAAAGTTGGTGGCAGAAGTTGTATGAGAAACTAGGTGATACACTGGGTTTAGAGATGAATAATTTGCTGGCCATTTGGCAGTGAAGACTCCATCACTGGTGGTAAATGGAGCACGGATAGCCCCTGGTACAAGGTACAACTGTTAAAACTCTCATTGATGTGAATTGGAATGGTATATTGGTAGAAGGGAATATACTAGGTGATATGATTTATCGGGCATTTGAGTACTATAAGAGAAATAGTAACTCTAAAGGCAATGGAATAAAATGGCTATTGCTAAAAGCCCTTAGATTAATGCTTCTCAAAGCACAGTGTCTACTGGTAACTTGTGAAAGAGACAAATTTGGGGGCCTTATCAAAGACCTACAGAATCAGAAACCCTGGAGATTGGATCCAGCAATCTGAATTTTAACAAGCCTACCATGTTATTCTGATGCTAAAGTTTTATAACCACTCTCATAAAAAAATAAGGAAAAACTGCAAACATTAACAGGCAATTGGAAGCCAACTGTGAAAGCCAGAGGGTCTCTCTCTAAGCTTACAATGAGGCTTCTATCCCTTGCAGAGAAATCTGTGGACCAGATCCAGGAAGAGATAAGTGGCTGAGCTCCAAGAGAATGTTTAACTCACAGCTAAAGCAGGTCAATTATGACAAGGTCAGGGCCTTGGGATAGGGACATCTGAACAGGTTTAGAGACCCTAGAATCCTCTGATTTTGCAACAGTAGTTTACCTCACCATATTAAAAGTTAGCATTTCTCCCTTGCCTAAAGAAAATTCAGAGGCCTCTCTAGGCAAGACGACATATAGTTTTCTCAGGATCTACATCCACATTTTTTTTTCTGGCCACTGGGTCTGTATCTTGAGTTATATTATCCACAGACAAAGATATGTTGGACCTGATAGGGAGGAAAGGGACATGTATCCCAGAGGAGCTGTAAATCTAGCCGGGAGCTGCTACTCTGAGGCTGGATCTGAGGGGGTTTGATCAGGAGGCAGAGACATAAGATTGAATAATGGAGCGTTTATTGATTTGAGAGCATGCACCTGAGATACAGGATTTAATGCCCTGGCAAAGTCCCCAGGAGATGGTATGGATGTGCTACTAGGATAGCTTCAACAAGTATAGAAAAAGTGATGACTCATTTATATATGAACTTAAAATGCTAGAATTTTTGTAGGAGACAGTGGAGGAAGGAATCAAAAGACCCAAGGAAGTGTGTGTGCTGAAGTGGGTATACTACGTAGACCAGAAGATCCATTGGAGCATCATGTTCCACAGGTATGCCCAGAGGACATACCACCCACCAAGGCCATAGAGATCTTGCTAGTGAAAAAGTACCAGTGTCACATAAAACGTTCAGTGATATCTCTCCTCTGTAAGCCAGGACCGATGGGACAGACTATTATAGAACTAGGCTAATAGGAACCCAAAACAATAGAGGCCAGGTGGCGGCACTTAACTGCTAGAAGTCAGGTGGGTGCTAGTATTGTAATGAGCCACAGGGTTGGATTGAGAGCCAAAGGGCTCTCACCTGAAGAGAGTTGTGTAGATGGTTAATCCAACAAGTGACCCTAGGGGCAAAATAGATGAGAGTTGACAAAGATATTATTCGATGTGTACCATCAAATAAATTGAGGATAAATGACCAGAAGGCCGAGAGTAATTCTACAATAAAAAGCCATGATGCTTTGCCAGAATCTGGATCTGAACCAGTTTTTAAACTGATGAGTGAAGAGGAGGCTGGATCCACAGGAAGAAGGCCCCTGCAACACCATGACAGTTATTACAGTAATAATTCTCTCAGTTCTTATCCACAGTTCTTTGAGTAACTACATTCTTGGGAAAGCGGAGTTGTTGAGAGCATAACAATAGTCTTTCCAAAAATGTTCAGGTCCTAAACTCTGGAACCTGCGACTGTGTTATATGCCAGAGAGAATTAAGGTTGGAGATGGAATTAAGGCTGCTAATCAATTCGCTTCAAATACGGAAGAGTGAGAAGAGACAAGGCGTCAGAGTGATGCAACATGAGAAAGACTTGACCGGCTTTGCTGGCTTCGTAGATGAGAGGGGACCACAAGCCAGGGGAATATAAGCAGCCTTTAGGAGCTGGAAAATGTAAGGAAATAGATTTCAGAATTGCTAACCTTGATTTTTGCCCAGTGAGGCTCATTTTAGACTTCAACCTCCAGAGCTGTAAGATAATAAAATTTTGTATAAGCCGACAAGTTTGTAGTAATCTGTTACAGAAGCAAGAGGAAACATACAAGCAATAGAATACATAAATGGATATTCATACATTTAATTTACAAATCTGGCCACTAAAGGAGTCAGGTGGATCCTAGAGGATCCCAGCAGACCACTGCAAACTCAATCAAGTAGCTCCATTTGCAGCTGCTGTATCGAATGTAAATTTATTAGTAGATTAACATGGTCTAAGGTACATAGAATGTGACTCCTGAGTTAGCAAATGCATTCTTTTCTGTTTTGATTAGAAAAAAATTCACATGGAATGGACAACAACATATATTTGTAGTTTTCCTCGGGGGTATGTTAAATCTACTATCTTCTATCATAAATAGTCTATTGTAATATAATATAGAATAATATAAATCCACTATATCAAAGATATCATTCTAATGGGGTCAGAGGAGCAAAAAGGTCTTGGAAAAACACCTATGTGCCTGATGGAGGAAGATAAACCCTACAAAAATTCAAGAGTCTATCACATTGAACAAAGTTTTAGTAGGTCAGAAGTCATGGATGTGCCAGGATATCCCTTCAAAATGAAAGACAAATTATTGTGTTGTGCAACTTCCAACATGAAGAAAAAATACAGCTGAGAGGCCTCTTTGGGTTTTGAAGGCAGCATATAATGTAGATGGGAATACTGCTCCAACCTCTATACTGGGCAACACAGAAGAGTGCAGAGCAGGAAAGGGTTCTATAGCAGGTCTTTGAGGCAATGTAAGCAGCCCTGCTTCTTGGTCCAAATGAGCCAGCAGACTCTATTATATTAGAGGCGTGAGTGGCAGGAAATTAAGCTGTTTGGGGTTTATGAAAAACTGCTGTGGTGGAACCAAAATGCAGATCCTCGGGGTTCTGCAGCAAACTGAGCCCTTATGGGCACACAATTACGTTTTTTGAAGAACAACTGCTATGCTACTGGGCTGTGGTGGAGATATTAAATCCTGTGGCCCATGCTATCTTAATTCCCCTCCCCACTCCCAAGGCCCTATCCACATTAGCTGTTTATCTCAGTATTAGTCAGGAGAGTGGGATATGTGCTCAGGCTCCCATCTTCCCAGCATGAATAACTATTGTTTCTTTGCCTTCTACTTTCCTTATGTTTTCTCTATTTTCTCTATTGAGAACTCTTATTAGACAGATATTGGGTCACCTGAAGCTATATTATATTTTATTGCTCAAAGTTTTAAAAATATCCTCAGTTTTAATCCTTCAGGCTACTGATTAAAGTTTTCAGCTATGTTATGTTTTATTATTCGAAACTTCTGTTGCTTTATTTTGGAAATCGTATCTTTATTTTCCAAATTTTTAAAAAATATTTTTAACTGCTCTTATTTTGTAGCAGCCAGTGCTTGGTTTTTAGAAATACTGTTTTTTCAAATAACTCTGAAGATATAAAGTCAATCTTTTCTAAAGTTTGTGTTTCTGGAATGATGATGTCTTTTTTACTCTGGGACCAGTTATTTTGTTTGTTCATTTTCTATTTCTATTTCAAGCCATGGTTTTTTTCTCAAATGTGTTTTGATTTTAGTTGTTCATTTCTATTTATGGCAAGACTAGGTTGACTAGTAAAGGTAACTGATATGTATTTCTTCAGCAATAACAAACCTTAGTTGCTTTTTCCCTGAATGGGTATATATGTTTGGGAATACCAGAAGGTGGGTTCTGTGGATAAATGCCCATAGATAAGATTCCTTTCAAGTACATGGGCACTGGGCAAGCAAGTTAGCTGGAGACCTCTGTAACTGCTCCAGTTAGAAAGGTATTACTGTGGGTTTTATGCCGTGAATAATATTAATGCGTTTATTCATCAGAGTGTTATTCTGTCTTTAACTGGTGTAGGTAGCCACTTACAGAGTCCCCACATTTATACTAAAGATTAAAACAACTCAGGTTATTTTCGGTGGTGTATATAAAGTAGCATCATATAAACAACTTTCCAGTTCAATTCAAAACTTATTTTAAGTCTTTTAATATATTCAGACTAAAAGAGTATTTATAAGTACAGTTGTTGATGAAAACAGTTGCTTTTTTTTCAAATAAATTTTAGAAAATCAGAATAGAAAGCTTTTGTATTTTTTTTCTATGAAGAGGAGAGCACACACACACACACAAATCATGATGTTCCAGCCATCCTAACTCACATAGGTACATATGTGTTTAAACTTTTTTCTGTTCTTGAATATCTATGCAATCAATTGCATTTTTATAACAATTTTTTTCCTTTCACTTATTTGAGTGGGCTCCCTTTGTAGAATCATATGTAAATTAAGACAGTACATATCTTTACATTTTATAGAAAGCTTTGGCTTTCATTGCAATTTAAATTTTCTATACTGATACCACATGTGATGCATCACCGATTCTGATTCATGTTGATATGATTTGGTGAGAAGAAGCATAATGGTGAATTCTGAAGGAGGATGCTGAAGTTAAGAAGGGGCCAACTCAAGGAGATACGAACATTTCTCCCATCTCTGAGGCACTCTCAAATTCTGTATTTAAACAAGATGTGAAGGAACACAGGATCATGGCTCTTCACTGCCTGCTTTTCCACCTTCTTCTTGTCCTGTACCCACAGGGGAAATATTTCTCAACTCTATAACCTCCTAAAAATGACAGCAGGTTCAGGACTGCCTGTCTGCCAAGGGACTCCCATGAGAACTCATGGCCAGTTTTCCCCTGTCTTTTCAAAGTCCACAATCATTTTAAGATTGAATCACTCCAAAGGCACCAAAGCCTAACACATTGCAGCTCAGCTGTTGCTAGATGCTCATAGGATTAGAGAGAAAAACAACAAAATTAAATGCTAATGGATTCATATGAGCAAACATACCAGACTCACATTGCTACTCAAAAGTTACAGCTCCGATTATATCATCACTGGAAATCTTTAAAAAATGAAGACATTAAAAGGTCCTTAGTCTTCTTCCATGGATCAAGGTATGAGATCGTTATCTTTGCTTCTTGCTTCTCACTCACGATTAGAGAAATATCATCATATCATCATCAACATCATCATCATCAGTTTTGATTTATCCGAATAGCCTGCTGAAATAGGCCTCTGGGAGCATTTACATATCCAATTACCACAGAATGATTATTCATAGCATTAAAACTGCCTTGCACATAAAAATGCCTGACCTAGCTGAAAGTTCTTAATAATAATACTTTACACTTGCATAATACTCTTAATATTTAAAGATTTTCATATCCATTTTCTTAATTCAAGCCTCAAAACAACCCATTTGATAACTGGATTCCAAGTACTGTTTTCTCCCTTTTATAGATGAGGACTTACAAAATCTATTAATGACTTATCTGAAGTTAGTCAACCAGTTAGTCTTAGAACTTAGACTGCATTGTAGGCGTTACTTCCTGGGTTCAGAGAGATAACAGTCTCTCTTTCTTTGGTTTGTAGAGGCCAATATCTTTGGATTGCAGTGAAAATAATCTCAAACTCTTGATTTTACTTCTGAGAAGGAAATGGGGCCTTTGGGAGGTAATTAGGGTGAGATACAGTTATGAGGCTGGGGCCCCATGGTGAAATTATTGCCCTAATGAAAGAGGCCCCAGAGAGCGCCCTTGCCCCTTCTGCCATGTGAGGTTATAGCAAAAATTCAGCCATCTATGAACCAGGAAGTGGGCTGTCATCAGACACCAAATCTGCCTGTGCCTTCATTGTGGACTTAGTCTCCAGAATTGAGAACAATAAATTTCTGTTGTTTATAAGCCACCCAGTCTATGATACTTCTTTATAGCAGCCCGAATGGGCTAAGACAGATAGGTATATATGTTGTTAAAATATTTTTTAGAATGGACATTGTGGTTATCTCCCCAATATCCATTCCATTTTCTCTTACTAACGACTTTTCATTCAGGTATCCAAATCTTCCTCAGGAAGCCATGTGCTTTGGGAGCCCCAGTTTGTATTTGTTATCCTGGCATAATTATTAATACATTCTCTATCACTCTCTAAAATGTCTTTGTTTGGACAACAAATTAGTCACCCTAATTTTGGTTGAAATTAACTCTACTCCTGACTCTAGGGATGGGGCATGTTTCATGACTCAGGTCTCAGCTAGTTCATGAAATTTCATATTCTGTCAGACATGTTGATTCTGGAATGAGCATGGAAGAGAATGCAGACCAATGAAACACAAGGAAACATTGCAGGGGTGTCATAAGAAAGTAGATTCCTTGCTTTTTTAAAAGATAGCTCTGCATTAAAGCTTCCATAGATTGGACAAAAAAAAGCATGTGGCTATGAGAATTGCTGGTGGTTATGTTGTATCTAAAAGTGGGGTCCAAGTGGAAGATGAAGCTGACACAGTGGAAGGCAGCATTCATCAGGATAGGCCAGGTTATGCTGAAGTAACAAAATCTTCATTGCTTACCAAAATAAAGTTTATTCCTCACATTATCTGTTCATTGAGTGTTGGCAGAGGCCTTTGTTCCAGTCATTCAGGTAATTAGGCTTATTGAGGTTCCACCATCTTATGATGCTGCCATCATAAGTTTTAGACTTCATTGAAGCAAAGGAAGGGTGTATTGCTATAGTTGCTTTGGTCCCACAGTATCATACTCCATTGTCTAAAACAGTGCTATCTCACAGAAACGTGATGTGCTATACATGTGTAATTATTTCAACTAACTTTATTATTATTGTTGTTGTTGTTGTTGTTATTGTTACCAGATTTGGAGGTAATGCTTATTTGCTAAGATTTGTTTGTTTTCCATGCTTTAAATTAGGGTATAGTTTATGTAACGTGAAATTTACCCTTTTAAGTGTACAGTTCTGTGGGCTTTGACAAACATACAGTCATGTAATTACCATTTCAAACAAGTTTTAGAGCAATTCCATCTCTAATAAAGCCAATGTAAACATTTATGTACAGATTTTTGTGTGTGAACACATTTTTGTCATTTCCCATGAGTAAATATTTAGGACTGGGATGGCTATGTCATATGGTAACTTCATGTCTAACTTTATAAGAAACTGACAAGCTGTTTTCCAAAGTATCTGCACCAATTCACATTAACACCAGCAATATATATGAGAGTTCCACCTGCTCCGCATCCTTGCCAGTGCTTAATATTATCAGGTTTTTAAAAATAAGTCATAGAGCTAATTTTCCGGTAGCAACATTGTAAAAAGTAAAAAGAAATAGGTAAAGTTAGTTTTACGAATATATTTTATTTAACACAATATATTCAAAATACTATAACTTTAACATGTAATCAATATAAAAATTAATGAGATATTTTACATTCTTTTTTTGCGTGTGCTAAGTCTTGAAAACGGATGTATATTTTACACTTGCAATACATCTCAGTTTGGACTAGTCCCCCTTCAAGAGCTCAATAGCCACATGTGGATAGTGTCTATAGTATTAGACAGTGAAGGTCAAGATCTAGTTACATGGTCTCGCCTAACTGTTAGAGGTCTGGGAAAATGTGATAGCCCATGTATCTAGGAAATGCTGGTGAGCACTAGTAATGTCTATCACAAAGGCAGAGCAGAAAGAAAGAAAGAGTGCAGGTTCTTTACGATATCATTAAATTACTAAATTGAACCCAGTCAGAAGGTCTTCTAAAGGTAGCCTTAGTTTCTAGTTAGGATGAACAGCAAATGACATGTATAGTTTAAGCCAGTTTGAATGAACTGATTCTGTTATTTGAAAATTCCTCCAATATAATTTTGTGTTGTGCAATTAAATATGTATTTAATGTAGAAGAATGAGAAAATGTAGATAAGCTAAAAAGAGAAATTAAAATCACCCGGAATCTGAGAGATAAGATTTTGGCATATATGCTTTGAGATATGTATGTATGGATATGTGTGTATAAACTTATGAAAGTATGTCTGTGAAAGCAAAATCATGGGAACATTATTATCTTACAACTTAGGTTTTTCACCCAACAATATTTTAAAAAACATCTTTCTATATCAATAAACATATGTTTAAGTTATTTTAAATCTCTATAATATTCCATTTTATGGAGGAATCACAGTTTGTTCAACATATTCTGTATTATAGGTTGTTCAGAATATTTATTTGTTTAAATTGAGGAAGGGCAGAGGTAGTGTCTGTTTACCTTTTCTGAAGCAAAAGCAAAGAGTATTTGGAAATCCTGTTGCCTTTCTTTCTCACCTTTTCTTTTTCTACCTGGTCTCCTCCCAGTTCTTTCAGTAGAAATAAACACAGATGGTAATACACAGCTCGGAATGGTGGCTGAGTGATCAGTAAAATGAATATCTAGTTTCCTATAAAGTTTTCAGCAATTTTTTCTTATTGCCAAAACTATGTTGTATTTATTATCAGTATTGATTAGCTAGGTAGGTTTTTCAAAGTGTTCTAGGTGTAATTAGAAGATAATTGGTCATACGAAGAACAACAAAAGGAGTTTCAAAAAATCTGGAAGTTAGTATGGAATAGTAAAGTGCAGGATGAATCAGGTCGAGTCTTATAGGATTTTTATTTATTAAACAAAAGCCAGTATAATTTGCACAGGAAAGAACTTGATTAAATGTGCTGAGATGATCTAGGTGCTTTCCTGTATTGGCTGCTGGGACCATTTGGCACTTTCAGTGACCTCTGATGCTCAGCTTTCAGCTATGTTGTTATGGTAGGCACAGGGGAAATAGTGAAAATACTAACGAGGAAGCAGGGGCACAATCAATGAGAAAAGACCCCAGCCTGCCACCTGTCACAACTGCTTTGACTGAACCAGTGAGTAAATTTCGGTGGCTGTCTCAAATGGGGAAGATAAAACCAAGAAACAAATAAAAAACATAGGGTTTTTGTTTATTATATACCAGGGAAAGAGTTCTAGATATAAAGCCTTTTTCTGTTTGTTTTGGTCTACAGGTCCTTCCAGTGACACTGTTGGGGAAACTAACATCTCCCACAAAAATAAAGGGTAAATAGCCATTCTCTTCTGTAAGGCAATATTCAAACTCACAGAAAAGAAAGGATTAATGGCCTCAATATGTGAAAAACTCCGGCAATTCTACACAGAATAAAAAAAACCCCTGACTAACAGAGAAATAGAAAGTGGCCATTCAGAGACACACACAAAGAAATACAATAAATATAAGGAAAAGTGTCTTACCTTACTCATGAGCAAAGAAATGAAGATTTAAAAAATACCTATATTTCAATTGCCTAACATCTGTGAAATGGCTAACTTGTGTCAGATATGGTGTTAAGCATTTGTATCTTATTTAATGCAAACAAAAGTCCTGTAAGGTGGGCACTGTTATAATGTTCATTTCATAGACAGGGAACCTGGGGTTCGGGGAGGTTAATATGCCTGAGGTGACACAGTTAATAAGTGGTGTTGAGCAAAATGCTATTTTACCTTTTCAGATTTGCAAAGATTAAATTATAGTATAAAGATGACAAAACATGCATGCCTTTGACCCAGGAATTTCACCTATAAAAGTTTATCCCAAGAAAATAACTAGGCAAATGCACAAAGAACTTTTATATAGACATTTTAGTGCTGTATTATTTACAACAGCAAAGAAGTGGGAAAAAGTAAATGTTCTTCAAAAGAGTGTTGGCTAAATATGTAAAGACATATACATACAGTGTAAACCCAAGCAGCACTTAAGAAGAATGAGGTGGATCAATATGACTTGGTTTAGAAACTTGTGGCCTAGCTATATTGTTCAGTAGGAGAAAAAAGACAGGTTACAAAATAGCATGTAAACTCTGACTCTATTTTTATAAGAATTATGTTTAGTTAAGCAGGGGGAAATATCAGAATGTATTTGCTGTGGCTATCCTTGTGGAGGGGTTAGATTATAGCACAGTCCATCAGTTTATTCTTGTATTATTTGAATGTCCTTTTTGATATAACTATTTGAAGCAGGAAAAAATGCAACAAATAGTATCATACGCTGAAAGTGACAAATCAGAACAAATGTACTTGTACTTAGGAACACTAAGTGCAAGTGTTCACAGGGCAGGAGAAAGGACATCAGAGATGGCACACATAGGAGAAAGCTTTGATAGAAGCCTCAACACAGAGTGGGGTTGTACAGAAAGAAGACAGTGAGAAGTAGAGGAAAGGGAGATGGGAGGGATACAGGGAAAGGAGAGCAAAGTGGAAGAACGGGAAAGTGGAGTCAAGGTAGGTTTGAGAAACAGTAGAGCAGTTACAACAAAGCTTAGCAAAACCTGAGTGTTAGGGAAGGTTCAACCAGAGGCTTTGCTGAGAGGCAATGTAGTGTAGCTAAGGGTAGTCAACAGAGTTAAGAGCAGGGACTCTGGAGTGAAGCAATACGGTCAGTGTTTTGTAAATGTACATGTGTTTCTCTGTGGAGCCCAGCCCCCCTTGCAGTTGGGTTGAGGCCATGTGACTCATTCTTGCCACTGGATTCTGAGAGGAAGGGCTAAGGCCCTTAGGTATCGCATTGCTCCTCCTTTATTGTCCTCTTGCCCTGATGCGGAAGCCATGTATTCCACGATGGCCTAGCAACAAGAAGTCATCAGTGCCCAGGAGCCAATGTGCAGGGGTCCTCAATGGCCAGGGGCCAGGATGTGACAGAAATAAACTTGTTGTTTTAGGACACTGCAATTTGGGGGTTTACTTGTTATTGCAGCTAGAGTTGCTTGCTCTAATATGTTTTGTCATTTATTTGCTGTCTGATTTTGGACAGGTCATCTACTATCTGAACATCAATTATTTCTCCTGTAAATGGAAACATTAATAGCACCTATTTCACAAGGTTATTGGAGGATTGAATGGGAAAGTGTGCAATATTAGGCACATAGTACTCAATATGTGGTAGCTGTTATCATTGTTGTTATTACTATCATTTACAGCAGTAATTGAGAAGTCAATTCCCCAAACAGGCAGCAACAAGGCCAGGGAAATGTCAATAGATGACAGCAGGACTGAGCCAAAGAGATATTGTGAGACATATTAACAGAAGTGGAATCC
>NW_011888837.1:5777174-5786029 GCF_000151845.1 Pteropus vampyrus
GAGAAAATGTCAACTTTCTAAATAAAAGAGGAAAGGAGATCCTTTTTTGGGAGGGGGCGTTAAGACACCCAACCCACTTGATATGGCCGCAACTTGCTATTTTGCCTGATCCATTCTTTCAATAAATGTTTAGTGAGCACCTACTATGTGCTTGGATACAAAGGTGAGAAACAGTCTCTGTCCCTGAAAACAACAGGGACAGGAGAGACTGAGGGCGAGTTGTAGAATCCCTGGGTCCTCTTGGTACTCAAAAATCAGTGCTAGGTTGTCACAGGTTCCCTCTTTGCTCTAACTAAATAGTAATAGTCACAGAGATCTGACAGTTACAACCTAATGCATTAGTCTGAAAAGCTAATCGGTCCAAGTAGCACCAGTGCGGATAGAACCTCCGGTCCCTTTACGGTGGTGGTGAAGCCTGGAAACAACTGGAACCACCACTGTTTCACCTCTTGGCTTTCAATGCTTGGACAAACTCTAATCCTGGGACAAACTCCCCTCCAACAGGCTCGCCCATCTCAGGTCAACCGGGACCCAGGATGTATCTTTGGGCCAATCAGAACTCAGCCAATATCTCTCAGATGCAACCATTCTCATCTTATAAAATGCTTAATCTTAGACGAGCTATTTTTATTTGATCCTATAAAAAATAGCTGTCATCACTCAGTTCTGACCAGGAATCAAGGCCTCCGCACTTCAAGAGTGCGCGAGGAGTCTGCCTTGCCCTGACATTTACTTCCCAGTCTTTAGTATTTGGGGGCGCGGCTGGAGCCACCGCGCTGAGTCCGCGTAGAGCAGAGGTAAAGGTGCATTCGCGGTGGGAGGCCCCGCTAGGACACACACGCCAAGATCCTCCCAGGCTGCTAGTTAAACCCGTGATGCGACAACCGGAGGGTTTCAGAGCAAGGAATATGGATCAGGTCCGCCTCACGCACTTACTCCAGCAGGAGTGGCGGGATGGAAGGTAGCGCCAGAGCCTACCTCCCTTCGGTGGTAGGGCATACCCTACTCTTTGTGGGCATACCCCCTCCGGAATGGGTCCCTCCCAAAGTGAGGGGTTCGCGGGCCCTCAGCTGTGCCAGAGTGAGGACCACGCCATCTTCCCCCATCCCTCCCTGGTGTGGCCACTTTTGATTCCGCCCCAGACAAAGGCAATCTGAACTCCAGCAGAATGAATAAGGGGATCAAGTTGCTCTCTCGGCCTCCCCTCACCTCCCCCACCCCCCCGCTTCCCCCTTTCCCCACGTGACTCTCTGGAATCTTTGCTAAAGCTCCGAGTCCCTGGGTCCATTTTCACACCGAGCAAAGGAGAGAGGAAGGAGGGGAGGGAGGCGGAGGAAGGCGGAGCATGTGTTTTTTTAAACGCGGGGAGCCAAAGGCCTTATTTTGTGCGTTTCCGGGCTCTCTGGTCTAAGTGGCATTGAGTTCGGGGGTTCTTTCCAGCCTCTGTAGCTCTGTCCTCCGTGCATTTAAAATTATGGCTCCTCCTTCACTCGCGTAATCACACCTTCACTCCGCAGACCAGCACCGCGGGGCTCGGTGCGGAGGTGGCTGTTGGCGCGGAGCAAGCCGCGCCCCCGCAGCCCTCCTAACCCGCGTGAGGGGCGGGCGCGAGAAAGTAGCAGCAGCGCCCCTCGCGCCGCAGCCGGGGTCTTTCCTCGGAAGCTTTGGAACAGTCTGCTGCAGGGAGCGTAGCCTGAGGCGGCACCGCGCCGCTGCAGCGCGGGCGAGTCCCGGGAGCTGTCCGCAGCGCGGCACAAAGTTTCCTGCTAGCCGCCCCCGGCGGCCGAGGTCCGCGGAGCCGGGTGGCACAGCAGAGGAAGAGGGGTGGGTGGGTCTTTCCCGGCTCCTGGCGACCCCTGCTGCCGACGAAGCGCCGAGGTGGAGTGTCAAGCGAACTTTCAAAAGCTGCAGCAGACGAACCAGCGCGGGAATCTCCACGGTGCGGGATCCAGGAGCGGACGGGTCAGGCCTGAGGGAAATGCTGCGAGACCCCACCAGCCGCTGACCTGCAACTTTCTGGTGAGACTGCCACCGGGAACAGCTTTGCCTCCTCTTATTTTCCCAAGCTCGGCTCACCTTGGCGTCCTGCTTTGCTGGACAGCTGGACAGTGAGTGAATTGAATCCCCCGCCCGCCCCGGCGCCTCCGGGCAGATGTGAGTATCGCTCTCAACCAGTCCATCGCCTCATTTCCCAGGAGGTAACCGCCCGCCGCCCCCCGCCTTCGGTGCGCCCCACGCCGGAGCGTCGAAGCCAGCGTTTCGGCTGAAAGCCAGTTCTTGGATGCTGAAGGCTGGGCTCCTTCAACGTGGGTGCCTTCAGCGATGGGTGTCTTGAAAGTGTGGCTCGGAGTGGCCCTAGCATTGGCGGAATTTGCAGTATTGCCTCATTCTGAAGGTGAGAGAGCAGTCCCGTGTGTGTGTGTGTGTGTGTGTGTGTGTGTGTGTGCGCGCGCGTGCGCGCGCGTGTGTATGTGTTTGATCGTGCTATTTTAAAAGCCCAGCGGGTCTATGGTATTGTGGGTCGAGTGGAAGTTTCTTGGGTGGGTGGGTGGATGGGAGTGGAACTGGAGTGGGCTTTTTCTGAGATTTCTTTCTACTCCTGATTGTTTTGCATGCAGATCACAAGCTCGCCTCCTTCTCTCCCCTAAGTGCATTTGGGTGGGTGGGTGCCCGATTGAGGTGGCATCTCTGAAATGGGATTCTCTTCTTCCACTTCCCCGCTGCCCCCAGTGGAAAGCAACTAAGTGGAGCATAGCGAGCGACCAATTGCTCTGACCTGTGTAAAAATACTTCTGCTGCCATCATACATACAATCCAGCTCCTTAAAATCTTCGTCGCTCTCCCACCCTCCTCCTCCCAATAACTCTCCCCGTAAAATCCAGTAAAGATTTTATAACTAGTTGGTTAGAGCGTGTCGTGGACGTAGACAATTCAATTGCCCCGAAAGAAATCTCCCTAGTACAGAGAGGCATGAGCCTGCCTGCTCTGGAAAATAAGTGGTTAATAAGTTTAGCTTCATTCTCTTACTTTTCCCTCTGCCTCTTGGTTTTCCTCCGGGGCTCCAACCTAGTGGAAAACCCCGGAGCTGGGGGAGAGAAAGAAGGAAACTGTGGGAATTGTCGCCATGATAGCAAAAGCAATCTGGGCTCGGGGAAATAAATGAATCAATAAGTAAATCAAGAGTTTAGGGGTCGTGGGATGGCGGGTCCGGGGACGCCAGGCGCTCCCACCTGCTCGGAGCAGCTGAGAAAGTCGCCTAGTTAGTGCTTAGAGAGGAGGAGGGGAGCCTGGAGGTAGACGGCTAAATCCACAGCACTCGGCTTTCGGCTTCCCCTCCCGGCTCCATTCATTATTCATCCAGCTGCGGGAAGAAGAGTTCACCCGCCCGGCCGCAAATCAGAGCCGCAGCCTCGGCGGCGGCTGGCACCAAGCGGGGCGCCTCACCTGCCCTGGAGCCGGGTGGGGACGGCTCGCCGGTGCAGCGCCCGGGGACTGGACTAGGAACAGCAGAAGGGCCGGGAGAGGACAAAGCCCTGCCGTGGATCGACCTCCAGCCGCCGGGGAAGCTGCCTTTTTCTTGCTAGTGTCTTGGGAGAAAGTGGCGTGGCCTCGGAAGTCCACGCACAGCAGTGGGGATTTTCTGGTGGGTAAAGGTACCATTTGCCCGCGCCCTCCCGAGAAGTATGTCAAGTGTGTACTATCCCCGGGTAAAACACGTTTGGGGCCTGTGCAGCCTTCCTTCAAGCAGGGCATAACTTGTAGAAACATGTCTTTATTGTATATGTACGTGTATGTGCCTACTTTAAAAAATAAAACCTGTAGGGCTTAATTATGATAATAAACCAGATAGGAGAGTCAACCTAGGCCACCCAAATCTGAACTTGAGACAGAAAAATTACATTTTCACGTGGTGGTGGCAGTCCCTTATTTAGAATCATCCCAGCCACGGGGCGGGTGGGGGTGGGGGGGGGCGGGGAATGTGCTATCTCTTCCTAATAGCTCACCAGGGGGCATTTGGAATGAGGCAGTTTTTCAGAACCAAATCTCTTGAATTACAAAAGCCATTATTGTTATTAAGAGCCTGCAAGGTTCACTCTTTGGAAGACTGGTTGATATATTGTGCAAAGTTTAAGAAACTGCAAAGTTTTTTAATGGGACAGGGCAGGGCAGAGGGGTGTCTTTCTTCCAAAGATTTCTCGGAAACTTTTCTTGTTACTGTTTCACCCCACATTAAGAGTATTCTAGACTTATTTCACAAATTGGATCGATAGATGTCTGAGCATTTCCATCCAAATCATAATGATGCTTATATGATCATGAATAAATGAATATGGACATTTATTTGAGTACATATGTGCCTGATACCATGCTAACTGAACACTTTACATACTTTATCTCATTTAATTAATTTAAATGATATAATGTCTACAGCCAAAAAAATCAGCTGTCATCAGATGAGACTTTTGATTTGGGTCTGTCAGGGTTTTCTTTTTCTCTCAAAAGTAAGAGTATTGAGATCAAGAATGGGAAGCTTAAATATCTTAGAGATTTCTTCGAGTTTTTCTTATTTCTAAAAATGAAAAAGAAGCATTCACGTGTGTACTTCTCTTGGTGTACTCTGTGACACTTTCGCTGACCAGGCCATGGCAGAATTTACTGTTGTCTTCTCAGTGCTCAGAGAGTATGCCATACATGCTTCTGGTACACCAGTTAATAACTCTACAATTGTTGTTGATGAAGGTATGGTTTCTGTCTTCCTCACTTAGCTGTGTGCTCCCTGAGGGTTTAAGATGGGTCTTAGTTATTTTTATATCTCTAACTTGGCTCCCAATACACAGTAAGTAGTAAAAAATACTGATCAGATGGACAATTATTGCCAAATCACATTCTTTTGAATTAAGATTAGACTGGCCTCCATGATAAGCTGCTGTATGACCTTGAATGAACCACCTAACTTCTTTGGGCTATGGTTCTGTCATTTACCAAATGCAGAAGTTGGCGAGGTGATAGCTCTAAAATACTTTTGTTAATCATTTAGCATAGGAAAAAGAAAAGAACAATATTTGCTGTCATTTGTGGTTAGTTGCAACTTTCTTGTTCTGAATTTTATTTTAATTATTAAAAGAAAAAATTTCTACAAGCAAATTATTTGCAGTGATAATTTACATTGTCCTGTAGTGCCACAATGACAAACTACTATGATTTGAAAACTTTATAAAATGAAGACTTTACGGAGAAACTTCTAGTAAACATGGCTGCTTTCTGAATCAGAAAAGTTCTGCCATGACATTTTCTGGAGAAGCACATCATAAGTTATATTGACCTGTGGAAATTCTGTGATCGTAACACTAGATAAAATATGTTGGCTTGGGGCTAGGGAAAGATTATTGAATTGGAGATTACGAGAACTGAGTTCTAGCTTGTGTCCTATCACTCTCCATGTGACTTTAGCCAATCCTATAGTCTTCCAGGATTTTCCTATAAATGCTATTAACAGAGCATGCTGAAAAGGATGTGTGTTTTCTTTATGGGTGTATCAGCATATTTGGTTTCACTCTTGGCTAGAGAGTTCCTTCTATATAAGACTCGATGCTTAAAACTCAATATTAAGGAAGAGAAGACATTGGCTGAAAAATAGTCTATCTCTTCATTCTTTCCTTCCACAAATCTTTATTGAGAGCTTATGTGTCAGGTTATGTCTGGTAGGGTGATACAGTCATAAAGAAATCAAATTCCTGCCCTCAGGAGTTTACCCAGAAATATTAATACCTGCAAAGTAGCAGTAGGGATATTTGAACACTGGTTGTTGGTGGGTTTCCCAATATTGAGTAATTACAACTTTGCATCTTTTGGCTTTGGTAACGACTTGCTAGTGGAAATGAAGAGGTGTTGTATTGTCATAGGTTCTTATTTCCATCGTATTACATTTTTGTTTCTTCTTTGGAGATTGGACTCTGGGTGTTACCCACAGCATACACACTTTTTAGTGAGGGCACAGCTCTCTGTATTCACTATTATGGACTTGAGTGGCAATATCACTGAATTTCACTCAGGTACAAGTAGTCATAAAATACTCTATCTCATGGCTCAGGAGAGGGGAGGGGACTTCCACATGGCAAAGTTGGAGTCATGTGTCAAATCTTACAATAGTTCAAAAACAGTTGGCCCATTTTCATTTTAACTACTTTATTAATTGGTCTGAATCCTGGTTGACAGTAATCAGGATGCGAGCTGTTTTTGCCAGTCTAGAAAATGATTCTACTTTAACTATTCCACAGTGTACAAACCATATGCTGAATTATAACACAACTTAAAGCTGGAACATTTAAATGCCAACTTGTGGCTGTTTGTTCCTAATGAGTCATGTTTTTGTGATACTATGCTCACCAAATATTTTCATCTCTTATGGTCATATCTGCCATGATTTTTTGAACTAATAGGTCTGACATTTTGTGGCTCTTGGATTTAACTTCTCTAATTTACTTAGTTTACCAGGTACAGTTTCTATAGTGAATAATTTCAGGATGTGAATTCTAATGCAAATTATATCTCAAATTTTCTCTGAAAAATTTAGGTTTAAATAAGTGTCTCATGAATGAGTGCATTATAATGTGCAAAAGGGCTTAAAAACAGACATTTACTTATTTGAATGAAGTAACATTTTGCCTCTGTAACTTGCAAGAAAGGCGCCAACCACACAGGAGGAAGGTCTCAGGATTTCAGCTTCCTTGTCGGTGCTGTACACGATCACTTCACCCTGCAAAACTTTATGCATTTTCTCACAGGACATTATAACTTTACCCAGCATCTCAGCTGTAGTCGGTGCCCTGAAACTGGAAAAGTTCTTGATCAGAAAGCGCTAGCGCCTGTTGTCTGATTTTTCCTGTTTTCCCTTGAAGAGGGCCTGTTTCTCCTTCTAGATGCACACCATCTGTCAGAATTCACCTTGAGGAGTTTCCTTTAAAGTTCAAATAAAGCCATAAATCTAAACCTCAGATAGAGCCGCAGTCATTTTAGTACTTCTTAAGAAAAAAAGTGATGTGGCATAACTTTGTTTTCCATGTTATATGAATTGATGGATTAGTGAAAAGGCCTCTGCTCTAGTGCAGAACCCGAAGCTGCCCCAGCACCCAACACCAGCAAACCTGATTTCATCTGTTGGTGGGTGTGAGTGTGGGCTAGTGTGGGAGAAATATGCTTGCTTGGAGGACTGCATCTAGTCATGGGTAGTGATAATTGTTTGATAGGACTGGGCATCACAGGAATCCTTTATTTTCTCTAGAAAGTAGAAATGAGGTTTTGGAAACTGTGTTAATGGAGACTCATTTGCATGGTGGCCTTTTGGGCAGTGCTGTTCTGTTTTAGGAAAGCCCTCAGAGGGCAAAGCTTTTGGAAGTGTACATCACTGAGTGACCCAAATTGAATTGTTTCCTTTGCCTAATGATGATATATACCAGCTGTTAACACACCGTTTTGACTTGTGTCTCTAGTAGATGTTTGGGTAATCAGGTGAGTGTATGGTGTTACACTCAACGCTGCTTAATTATTTTTATGTTACAATGACTTTATAATGTCCATCTAAAACTTCCAGAAATGGGTTTTGATGTGGGTACTTGGTTACTTAAGATAATTAACTTCTTTTGGAGCTCTGAAAAGATATTGGCTTCTTTTTAAAAAAAAATAATTAAAAAACAATTTTCAACTATAGTTGGTATACAATATTACATTAATTCCAGATATACGACATAGATTTGGACATTTATATAACTTACGAAGCTATCACTCTGATAAATCTGGTTGCCATCTGACACCATACGTAGTTATTACCATATTATCAACCGTATTCCTCATGCTATACTTTATATCCCAATGACTGTTTTGTAACTACCAATCCATGCTCCTTAATCCCTTCCCCTCTTTCACTCCCTAGCCCCGCTCCCATCTGGCAACCATCAGTTTGTTCTCTGTATCTATGAGTTTGTTTCTGTTTTGTTTATTTTTCTTAGATTCCACATGTAAGTGATATCATGTGGTATTTGTCTATCTCTGTCTGACTTACTCCACTCAGCACAATACGCTCGAAGTCTATCCATGTTGTTGCAGATGGCAAGATTTCATTCTTTAAAAAAAAAGTTTTTTTAATGGCTGAGTAATATTCTATTGTATATATGTGCCACCTCTTCTTTATCCATTCATCTGTCGATGGTCACCCATGTTGCCTCCATATCTTGGCTATTGTAAGTAATGCTTCAATGAACATATAGGTGCATATGTCTCTTCAAAGAAATATTTTGGGTTTGTTTGAATAAATATCCAGAAGTAGAGTTACTGGGTCCTTCTTTGTCTCTTGTTATAGCCTTTGTTTTAAAGTCTATTTGGTCTGATATAAGTATTGTTACCCCAGATTTTTTTTCATTTTCATTTTCGTGAAATATCTCTCTCCATTCCTTATTTTCAGTCTGTGTGTGTATTTTGATCTGAAGTGAGGCAGCATTCTGTAAGGGTCTTGTTTTCTTATCTATTCAGCCACCCTATCTTTGGATTGGAGCATTTAATCCTTTCTTATTTGAAGTAATTGTTGATAGATATGTATTTATTGACATTTTATTATTCACATTTTTGATATATATTTTTTTCTTCTTAAAGAAGTTCCTCTACATTTCTTATAATACTGGCTTGGTGGTGATGAACTCCTTTAGCTTTTCCTTGTCTGGAAAGCTCTTTATCTGTCCTTTGATTCTAAATGATAGCTTTGCTGGGTAGCGTAATCTTGGTTGTAGGTCCTTGCTTTTCATCACTTTTTATATTTCCCATCAATCCTTTCTGGCCTGTGGAATTTCTGTTGAGAAATCAGC
>NW_011888837.1:5786199-5800661 GCF_000151845.1 Pteropus vampyrus
TTCAAAACTAAATCATATATATATATATATTTCATTGTGTGTTCACTGCCCATAGTTAGATTTCTTTCTGTCAGCACATATTTGACCCCTTTTTACCCATCTACCTCCCTCCTCTCTTGCTTCTTTTAAGACTCTCTCTTTAACCTTTGGCATTTTATTTATGATGTATTTTAGTGTGGGTTTCTTTAGGTTCATCTTGTTTGGGACTCTCTGCATTCCTGGGCTTGTATGTCTAATTCCTTTACCAGGTTAGGGAAGTTTTCCATTATTATTTCTTCAAATAGGTTTTCAATTTTTTGATCTGTTCTTCTTCTAGTACCCCTATGGTGCAAATGTTGGTATGCTTGATGTCGTTTCAGAGGTCCCTTAACTATCTTCATTTTTTTGTATTCTTTTTTCTTGTTGCTGTTCTGATTGGGCGTTTTCTACAATTTTCTCTTCTAAATTACTGATTCGATCCTCTACTTCCTCTAATCCACTGTTGATTCTCTCTAATGTATTCTTTATTTCGGTTATCGTAGTTTTCATCTCTGACTAGCTCTTTTTTATGCTTCCTCTCTCCACTTTTATGTCTTCTGTCTCCTTGCTGAAGTTCTCACTTAATTCATCTACTGTTCCCCTAAGTTCATTGAGCATCCTTATCACCAATGTTTTGAAGTCTGCATCTGGTAGATTGTTTAGTTCTTTTTCTGGAGCTTTGTCTTATTCTTTCATTTGTGTCTTAGTCTCACCATTTTGGCTGCCTCCTTGTGCTTGTTTCCATGTATTAGGTATGGCTGTGTTGTCTCCCGACTTTAGTAGAGTGGCTTTGTAGTAGGTGTCCTGTGGGGTACAGTGGCACCATCTTCCTGGTCACCTGAGCCAGGTGCTCCAGGTGTGTTCCTTGTATGGCATGTATGTGCCTTCCTGTTGTAGTTGAGCCTTGGTTGCTCTTTGCACTTCACTGGGAGGGATTGACCCTTGGGCTGATTGGTTGTGAGGTCTGGCTGGTGAGGCATTTACCCTACGAAGCAGGATTCACTTTAGCAGGGCTTTGGTGCCTGCCCAGTCTGCCCTTCGGGTGTGTTCGTCTTGGATGCAGTCCTAGGTGGTGCTCTGGCTCTGGTTGAAGTTGGCCACTGGGCATACCAACCCAAGGGTCTCCTGGGAGGCGCCCCACCACAAGACATATTCAACTGCAGCCTGGTGCCACCTGACATGAGCCACAAAGCAATCCGCAGATGACTGCCACCCATGCTGGGCTTAGAGGTGCTTTAAGAGGTCAAGCTGGGAATCAAGGCTGGGTGCCTCTAGTGCCTGGCTCAGGGATCTTCAGCAAGAGTATGGGGCACATTGAGGCCAGGTGCTGCTTGTTTGGATTTTGTGAACCTTTGAGAGATTTTAGGAAAGTCTGCAGCATGAGCCAAGAGAGGCCATTTCTATGGAAAAAAAAAAAATCACAGGAGGAGTCTTGGGTGGGGCTGCTAATTGGGTGGGGCGGGGTGTCAAGGAATCACCAGGACAGGCGACCAGTATTAGCCAGGTTGATGGAGTTCAGATACGGCAGCTGCCTGCATCCACACACAGGTAGTGGAGAAGGCTCAACAAAGGAACAGTAGACTCTGCCAGTACTTCTGTCCAGGAGAAAACCGTCCCTCCAGTCCTCATCCCAAAGCCACACAACTCAGTTCCTCCCTGTATGTCCCTGGCACTTTTCGAGCTGCTTCCCCAGTGCTGGATCTCAGAGCAAGTGAGTCCGTCACCGAGTAAGTCCATACGTGGGCCCTTTAAGAGCGCTATCTATGACTCTTGAAGCCTTCTGTCTCACTCAACCACAACCTCCACTGGTTTTCACAGCTAGAGGTTGTGAGGGACTGTTCTTCCTGGAAAAGTGGAATCCTGGGCTGGGAAGCCCAGTGTTTGCCTGGGACCCTTTGCTCCTCTTGAGGACTTCTGCAGCCAAGATATTCCTTGCAGTTCTCAACCACTGCACGTGGTTGTGGGATAGGCTTGTTTTGTGTCTCCACCCTTCCTACCGGTCTTGAGGTGGCTTCTTATTTATGTCTCCAGTTGTAGGACTTCTGTTTAGCCAGACTTCAGGTGACTTCCAATGATGGTTGTTTTGTAGTTGTAATTTTGATGTGGTCATGAGAGGAGGCAAGTACAGCATCTACCTATTATTGTTTCTTGACTGGAAGGTCAGGAACAGGACCTCTTAAAGAAAAATAAGACGGAATTTCTTCCCAAGGTTTTTATCTCAAGTTATTCTTATTTGAATGTCACGGGCACAAAAGCCTTTTAATATATTTGCCCACAGAGATCTTTGATTCAAACCCAAGTGTAAGTAGTTATTTCATTTTCTTAGAAGATTGTTCTTAATTCCATCATTGGTGGATAAGGTAGACCAGTCCTTTCCTGAGAAGTTAATATTATTGAGACTTCATGAATGATCTGTTAGAAGCCAAGAGCCATAGAAAATGTGTCTTTTCCTCTTTGGATGCCAAGTATGGCACATTGTCAAGATGTACTTCTGCTATTCCAATCTGTTTTGCAACCTCAGTTTTTGAGAGAGTAGCTGTTAGCACACTACCCACATTTCCAGGTTAAATCAACACCTGTTGTACTGTTCAAAAATTGGTTGAGAGTGCTTGTATGTTATTTTTTAAAATTAGCATTGCAATTTCAAATTTTTAGACATAAAACTTATAAAAAATGTATTTTACGATACACTAGTTTTTCAGAATATATAGGTTGTCCCATTCAATTCAGCCTTATTTTTCATTTAGAAACAAGTCATCTGTTGTTTTTATTTGTTACTTAACGAGTAAAAAATATAAAGATGTATCAGTTTATAATCAGCTCATTGGAGCAAAAATGAATACAAAGAGAATGAAGAGTCTTGTAGGTCAGAAGCTTGATAGAAGAATTATTTTTAAATAACTCCAGTTTACATCATTCTCCTATAAAATATTTCAACATCCCTAAAGAAGAACATATTGTGTTAAAGGCATGAAATAGATAATCAGCCACATACTCAAGTGGATGCGATTATGTGAATATTTGGGGAAAACAGTAGGAGTGGTCCTTGTCCTAAGAGTGTCTATGCAGATATTGGGGTAGATGCAATAGTTCCACGTCCTTTGCAAGGCTGCCACAAGGAAGCGGACAAGAATGAATTCACAAATGGATGATGTAGGCACAAAGTACTATAAGCTCAAAGGAGAAAGAGAATAATTCTGTAAGCTGGAAAGCTTCATGAAAGAGATGGGATCATGTTCAATGAACTTGACTAGACCAAGTACATCTCCTGCAGGAAATGAAAATGAATAAAAGCATTGAAATATGAAAGTATTATCACGGGATCCTAAGTTGGCCTCTGGAATTGGACTGGAGAATTTGTGTAAGCAAAGAGTGGCAGAGAAGCCTGGATAAGTAAATTGGGACTGGATTATGGAGGCTTTGCTGATTTACCACAAGTGAAAATAGACACTGTATTTATAACATGCCATTATAAAACATTTATTTTAAAATTCAAATAAGTTCTAATGATGCTCTGCCTCATGTGTGTTCAAGAAATGCTGTTTTGGTATATGGGCTATTTCCCCAGGGACAGAATGCTCCAGCCTTTAAGATTTTGGAAATAGCTCAGTTTTCTGATTATGATACACGTAGATGCAGTTTTTACCTACTTCTACCTGGACAGTACCTGTTGGTTTATTATGCGTCCCTTTAATTCTTGCTTTGTTTTTCTCCACAGGTGCTTGTGTCTATCAGGGTTCCTTGCTGGCGGTAGGTCATTCTTAATATTTTTGGGTTATTTCTTTTGAATGTAAAATGCTTGATTGAAGCTACTAAGTGAGTGAGGTAACCCTATCATTGTAAAATATGTTTATTTTCCTTCACAGTTTGAGGATTATCCCTCATCCTGGCACAGTCATGCTCAATTACTTAATACCTTTTCCAGAGTGAATTAGTTCCATTCTGATACTCAGGTATTGGAAGAGGAGTTCAAATACCCAACCCACAATTTGCATTCCATGGCTGTCCTTTGTGTTCTTTCAATCAGAGAGAAAATTAGATCCCATTCTCTTGTCAGATACAAACTAGAACACAATTTGTTTATCTTCCTATTGCATTTGCTTCTTCCTTTGACTCACTCCAAGAAAAAGTATGATTATTAAATTAAGTACAATATAGAGGATTCCTGACTATTGTTTGAATTATATATTTAAGATTTGATAAACAACAAACAAATTTAACATTTTTATTTCTGAAACTTTGCCATTAGAGTAGAATTGATTTCGAATTCAAAGTCAGGATGACTTGGAAAAGCTGAGGCAAGTCTCATGCATTTCTTTTCATTAATAATGCACTATGGTGCATAACAGTGTGTTAAAGCCTTATTGAAAAAACTATCTATGCTCCATCAACTCTAATAAATGGTGTGACAAGTCATTCTTCACCACTTTTTTATTCTGGTTTAATAAATGTTGTAATAAAAACAGAACTGAGATGGTTGGAAAGGGTTTGCTCATTTACATCACAACCTGCTATTGACATGTGTGATATTAATAAGTCATCTTGGATTATCCTTGTGGTGTTGAAATAGATGAGAAATTTCTGAAATATCCAAGAGTCTAGATAATTGTAGATGTTCACAGTAATATTCTTGAATCTGAACTTTATGTAATATAGTTATTGCACTGGAGATTATTTCTTCTTTCTTATATTTTTCTGTTAAAGAATCAGGAAAAAAACATTTTTTCTCTCTTTCTCATTCCATGCACTTAAAAGCCTACTTTTCCTTCTGTTTATTCTTTAGTGCATTTTAGGATTCATTTTAAAATCAAAGCGCTATAAAGTACATCATTAGTTTTGGGGAGCTATAGTAACTATTATAGAAAAGTCAGTTATCCATGTTAATACAAAGAGAATTGTTTATTGTATAGAGTGCTTCATAATTTTTTAGTATATTTTCATAGCTATTGATCCATGTGATACTTACAATAGACCAATGAAATAGGCAGGCCACATATTATTTGATACCCTTACTTTTTTTAATGAAGAACCGTGGATGAGAGAGATTAAGAGATTTGCAGAAGGTAATTGACCATTAAGCAGTGGACCAGAACAAAACAAGCTGTCTTCTTTCTGTTGTTCCACCTGCATCTGAATAGAAATGGCTAAACTACCTTCTTATATTTGATGTCGTTTTGTGTTATTATACATTTGAATATGAAAGCATCAAGTACTTGGAGAGGTCAATTTGATCAAGTTTACAGAGAGCTGTGTGGTCCATTTGCATTTAACAGATGATCCCGCTATCTTCCTTTCCATGTACTGGCTGATCCCAAGGCTCATGGCTGCCCAGAGCTAGTAGGTTGTGCTGTAGTGCACCAGCACACTCCTGACACTTCCTGTGGCTTCTTTGTTTACCAAGACTCTGCTACCTTTGTTCCTAAACGTTCTCAAGCCTGATGTAATTATTATTGTAGTTAATCAATTCAATCAGAAAGGCAAAACACATATTACAATAATGAAGATTATTATTCAACAAACATTTATCGGGTGACAACTGTGGACCTGCTATTCTAAGCACTAGGAGTGCACCAATGAACAGACAAAAACCTTGCCCTCATGAAGCTCAAAGTCTAATGAGTAAAATATATAGTATATTAGATAAATACTATGGAGAAAAACAATAAGGAGGTAGGGAGATAGAAGAGGCTGAATGGGGGCAAGGATGGCTCCTTGAAATAGAGTGCTAGGGAAGGCCTCACTGAGGTGACATTTGTACCAAGACCTGATTGTAAGAGCTAGCTCCTCGGATATCCAGGGGAAGAGAATTCCAGTGAGAGGGAACAGCAGGTGTGAAGTCTGAAGTGGGTGCTTGCTTGGCCACTTGAAGAAACGTATGGAAGTCAGAGTGGTTGGAGTGCATGATCAAGGGGGAGGATGGCAGGAGATGAGGTCGGAGAGGCAGGCAGAGGACCCTATATGGACTTTAGTTTGTCTTCAGTAAGGTGGGTGAGCTATTGGAGAAGCTAGAGCAGAATGACAAAATCTGACTTACAGTTTAATTAAACTGCTGAAATGTGAATGTGAAAGAAATAGCATCCTTGTTTCTAGGGAAACTATGTCAAATACTTTAAAAAGACTCCATAGAGGTGAGTCACTAAAAATTCGCTGTCAAATTAAGTGTGAAAGAAACAACTATAAAAGATCGGGGAAAAATACAAAAATACAGAGAAATTCTGCATTCAGATTTATTTGCAACCACTTTAAGTTTTCTTTCCATTTTAAGGAACTTCACACTAGAAATGGAGATGATGTTTGTGGAGCTAGTTAATTGTCTGAATAACTCATTGCTGCTCTCTCTCCACATGACCTGGTCTTGAAGAAAGCATTGTACTTACACTGATGAAATGGAATAAATGCACATTTATGTATTTTAAATTAAAATAAAGAGTTTAAGAACATTTATATACCATTCTAGAATTCTCTGATTAAACAACTCTTTGGGTGAGAGGATTTCTACTGTAAGAGGCTTTAGAGTTGGG
This sequence comes from Pteropus vampyrus, assembly GCF_000151845.1. NCBI lineage: Eukaryota > Metazoa > Chordata > Mammalia > Chiroptera > Pteropodidae > Pteropus > Pteropus vampyrus. The sequence continues at coordinate 5,792,739 of NW_011888837.1, forward strand.
AGCTGGCTCTGAGGATGGTGATATAGTGTCCCTGTTCCAAACTCTATAAATTCTACCCACGTGCATTTTAGAACTAGGAGTGATTTCAGGGATTGTGTAGTCCAAACTCTCCATTTTTATAGGTGAGGAAATGGGGGGGAGAGATGTGAAGTTCTTGAGCTTCATTCATTTCTTAGGTGAGTAACCAGAAGTGGAGAGCAGGTCTGGTTGAAAATGGCAAAGCATCAGCTTTACCCAGAAGAATTCCATAAAACATATAAAGTAAATGAGAACACAGATGTAGGCCTTGGCTGCTAGTTGCTGACTCTCAACCTGTCTCGTGAGGATTCCTCCCACTGATATCTTTTCAGTCTCCTCACTTGTTGCCTAGGCAGCTGCCAGAAGTAGTGGAACATTCATGGCTCCTGCAGTTTGACAGACCTTGTTTCAACTCTTCCTCCTCTACTACAAAACAGCTCTGTGACGTAGAACAGGTTATATAACCTTGCTGAATCTCTATCACCTCTTTTGTGAAATGGGGATAAATAAAACCTCTCCTGGAAGGTTTTAATAGATTAAGAAGGTAATGTAGGGAAGATACCCAGATGCAGTGCCTGGCATGTGCTTTTCCACCCTAATAAATTTTTCTTTACCAACCAAGAAGAAGAAGAAGAGGAGGAAGGGACAGTTATTAAGCACCTACTATTTATTTCATAATCTCATCAATCTCAAGAAATAGGTTTTATCTTTACAGATAAGTAAACTGAGGCTCACAAAGTCTAAATCACATGTTCAAAATTACACAACTGGTCAGTGCTAGAGGAAGAGACCGTTTCAAACTCTAAGGCCGTTTCACTGAGCATGCTGTTTCTCACAGTCAAGTCAGCCTGCTTGTTGTCTCTGAACACACTAGCTTATTTCACCCTCAGTCCTATGTGTCCACCCCCTCCCTGCTGCACCTGCCATGCAGTTGTCTTTGCCAATCTCTGTCCCGACCTGCAAAAGCCAGCTGTCCCTGGCTAACCCCTTCTCATTTAACTGAGGCTCTCCCACACTAGTGTGCACTAAATTCACCACACAATGCAGGGAACATTTAGGGGGTCATGATATCTTAAAAATATATGATACATACACATCCCCAACAGTGCATTGTGTTTCCCAACTTTTGACAGCTCTATGGACATGTGGTGACATTCTAGGGTGATTTGGTTCTAAGCCACATGTAACCATCTTTCACTTATGTACTGACTTCAGCTTTCTCTCTTCTTTCTTTAACACTATCTTGCCTACATTTTGTTTCCTTTCCATTCCTCAGGTCAGAAACTACCAGAAGAGACTAAAAATATCCAGGAAAGTCCTATACCTTGAGAAACACTGATAATTCTATTTTGGGGTATGCTTCTTACTCCACAATACCCCTGAACTCTTGGGCTCTCAGGACTTTCTCTAAAGTCAGCCCCTGTGGAAGAGAGAGTGTGAATGTGTTAAATCAGAAATCCATCAGTAGAAAACTACTCAGTTAATATATTTAACTTTGACTGGGGCATTGAGTGAGAGGAGGAAAATAAATTTTGAATTTCAATGTTTTCACTTACCTTCTATTTTTTTCAACTCTATGAGTAAAAAAATTTAACTTTCTTTTGGTATTACCATGGGGTAAACAATTTTCCTTTATTAGGTTCTTCCTGGGAATGGATGGACTCAACCTCAGTTTTTACAACTTTAAAATGGAGATGAGCTGTTTACTTCACAAAGTTGTGAAGGTCAAAAGAGATCAATACGAAGCACTTAGCCCAGTGCTAAGTGACCTACAATGCTCAATAAAGGTTAGCTGCTGTTATTGTTGCTAAAAGTAGTTATGATTAGAAAATTTGGGAAAAACACTCTTCTTCACTAGATCAAAAGTGTTAAGTGTTGTGATTTTCCTACTTGGAATACTTTTGCTCACAAATGCTGACAAAAGCACTAACTTTTAGCACATTTGAAAGAAAGAAAAAAATTTCAAGAATAATTAAAAATATGGAGTGTTTACTATATATATGGTATAACACAGTGGAAATATCCAGGCTTTGGAGTTTGAATCTCAGTAATGCTACATACTTGCTGTGTGGCTTCAGATATATTTTATGCAGCAGAGTTTTAATTTCCTTCTGTATAATGGGGATTATATTCCTCGTATGGTCGATATGAGGATTAACTGAGAGCATGCTTGTGAAAGAATGCAGAACTGTGCTTGGCAAGGAACTGGCGCTTACTCTCTAGGTGGCAACACTATGCCAGAGTGGAAATGACTGAGTGATAAAGCCTGGGATGTCTTGGTTTGGGTCCTGACTCTGTAATTATGAGCTGTGTAGCATTGAGTAAGGCACTTGAATGAAATGAGGTCTCAGTTTCTAAATTTGTAAATGAGAAAGATTAGATCTCTCCAAGATTCCTTAGTGCAGTGCCATCCAGTGGAACTTTCTCCGCAGGTGGAAACGTTCCATAGCTGTTGTCCAGTATGGTAGCCTTGACTCACATGTGGTTATTGAATACCTGAAATGTGTCTACTGGCACTGAAGGACTGAATTTTAAAGTTTGCTTAAGGTAATTGTTAAAATTTAAATTTAAATAGCCATGTGTGGCTTATGGCTACCATATTGGACTGTGCAACTCTAGAGCTTTCAAATTCTTACATACTCGAGTACTTAAACTTGAATTATAGTCTCCTGGATGATTCCCACCCCAGGTAAAGCCTCTCTGTAATGTTATTAACAGTTGTGAGGAAAGTCATAAGAAATTTGTTAGAGTACCTGAGTTTGCTCTTTGATTATTAGTCTAAATAATTTGAACAGTCATCTCTGTTAAAATACTACTCTCCCCATATTGTTCGATGTGTTTCCTTGAATAAAAGAAAAGGGGTGGAGTTATATATAAGTCCTCACCAGCAATCAATCTTACATAGTCCATTAAAATATTTTATCCAGCTTTATTGAGGTATAATTAACAAATAAAATTTGTGTATATTTAAGACGTACAATTTGATGATTTGATATACATATACATTTTGAAATAATCACCACAATCAAGCTAATAAACATATCTATCACCTTACTTAGTTACCATTTCTTACTTCTCTCCTTCTTTCCTTCCTTCCTTCCTTCCTTTTCCTTCCTTCCTTCCTTCCTTCCTTCCTTCCTTCCTTCCTTCCTTCCTCCCCTCTCCTCTCCTCTCCTCTCCTCTCCTCTCCTCTCCTCTCCTCTCTTCTCTCCTGCCTCCTTTCTTCCTCTTTTTTTTTTTTTTGGGTGGTGAGAACACTTAAGATCTACTCTCTTAGCAAATTTCAAGTATACAATACAGTATAATTAGCTATAGTCACAACGTTGTACATTAGATCTCCAGAACTTGTTCATCTTGCATAAGTAAAACTGTGTTCTTGATAAATTCCTTTTACCCTCTCCCCAGCCCTTGGAAACCACCATTCTATTCTCTGCTCTGTGAGTATAACTATTTTAGATTTTACATATAAGTAAGGTCATGCAGTATTTGTCTTCCTGCATCTGGCATATTTCACTTAGTTTAATGTCCTCCAGGTCCATCCATGTTGTTGCAAATGGCAGGATTTCATTCTTTTTAAAGGTTGAATAATATTCCATTATATATTTACATATTTATATATATTTACATAATATTTTCTTTTATCCATCCGTTGATGGATATTTAGACTGTTTCCATATCTTGGCTATTGTGAATAATGCTAAAATAAACTTGGGAGTGCATCTCTTCAAGATTTAGATTTCATTTCCTTAAAATATATACCCAGAAGTGGGATTACTGGATCATATGGTTGTTCCATTTTAAATTTTTTGAGGAACATCCATAGTGTTCTCTATAATAGCTGTACCAATTTTCGTTCTCACCGGCAGTGTACAAGGGTTCCCTTTTCTCCACATCCTCACCAACACTTGTTATCTTTTTTTCTTTCTGCTAATAGACATTTTAACAGGTATGAGGTGATATTTTATTGTGGTTTTGATTTGCATCCATTAAAATTTTGACAAAACATTTTGATGTTTTGTCAAAATCTGATATATTTGTGGCAGTGTTATCCACTGTAGCTTATGTTGTGGCAGAAAAGAGTTGAGAACCTCTGGTTTAATCTGCAGGCCTTGTTTATTAGGCTTAGGAGGATTAAGGAAGAAAATTAGAGCACTTCCGTGCTAGTGTGCTTTTAAAAAATTGGTGTGCTGTAGCATTACTTTTTTTGAAACTAACACAAAAGAGATAGCACATAGAAATGAAAATGTCTCTGACTTGCATTTGTGCTGGTATTCACTATCACGCTCAAGAGATTTTATGAAGAGAAGTGAAGAAAATTTGGAAGCTTTCTCTATTATGTGCTCAAAGTCCCCCTAAACACTTTGTGAATCTCAGACAGTCGCTACTGTTATACACCCCAAACTTCTCAGCAGTGGGGGACTACTTGGCATCCTGTGGATATACTCAGAGGGGAAGCAATAAAATCAGCCATTTCTTAATTTCCCTTAAGAGTACTATTGGGTATTGTAGGATATTGCTGTTTTTTGTTATAGCTTAACAAGAATTCATCATTTTTTAATGCCTCTGGTCCCTCTTCATTTATTTTTAAATACTGAATAATATGTTTTTAAGTGGGGAGCTACCTTTTATTAAAATGTACTTCTTCTGGGGTAAAAACTTAATTTTTTTTTGTAAAAAACCAGTAGCAAATCATCACTGTGCTAGATGCTGGAATAAATTTTGGGACTAGAGATATTCGAGTAGAGATTGAACAGGCAGTATCAGAAATAAGATAGTGATAGCTTGGTCTAGGTGACTTCCAAAAGTCCTTCTAATTTGAGTTCTTGTGTGGATCGAAAGTTAGAACTGTGTGTTTCTGCCTAAGGAAGCCCTTAGAGAAGGTGAGGAAATCTCCTGACTCAAGTGTACAATGAAGGGTTCTTTCCTTGCATTTCTTCAAAGGCAGCAATTTTGTACCCTTGAAAGCTGGGTGGTGAGATTTGGGCTCTAGGTGCCTGAGATGATTCTTTTTTCCTTGCTGGGTTTTTACAAATTGTTCATCATAATCAGATGTGCTAGCTTCCTTTTTGGGAATTTATATCTTCTTAGAATGCTTGTGTGAGAAGAATAATGCAAGAGATTTTGTGCTTTTATTGATGAATAATCCATTATGTACTTTCATTCTTATTCATATTCTTGTGGTAGGAACAGATGTTTAAGTTAACAAACACATATCTTATACTTTGTTTTGAATTTAGAAGATGCAACTGAGCTTGTTAGCCATATTAATTTTTTCAAACTGTTGTATGTGTGGTCATATATCTCAATTTTTTGGTCAGACCATACATTCCCCATGTTTTTATTTTGTTTGTGTCATTTGTGCTCCAAATTGTCTTACAACGTAGTACCTCATTTTGTTTTTTCTCTCCATCTGTTTCAAATAGCAAAATATATACATATACATGTTTATTTTATATGCAGTATATTTATACATGCATATATATAGAATGGAACTGTCACTCATTTATGACAACTTTGGTATAATCTTGTCTTAGTTTACTTACTTTTTAAAGCCCTCTGCTTACTAAGGGAACGGATAATATAGAAATATCTAATGACAATTATGAGTTAAGCTTATGCTTTCTTGAAATTTGAATGACAACTGTCTAAAGAAAAGTTGGCTTTGAAAATTTCATATGCACGACATTTTGCTTCTGTGATGGGAGAAGACAGTTAAATATAAAATTAGTACAAAATAGTTAAAAAAAAAAATCCAAGCAGTTTTTTGTAAAATAGATGCATACCCTCTGGTATCCTAGCGAAGTTCTTTTTAACAATGATTTCTAAGGCTGCCAGAGTTTATACACTAAATGAAAGGAAGGAGAAAGAAGAAAAGCTGTCATAGTAAGAAATAGTTTATTGTTAGTATCCAGGAGGCCCTTGAGTTTGGACCATGACCTGTGAGTTCTTTCCTGACAGCTCCCAAGATTGGTTATTTATTAAATTTATATCATTCCTTTTCTCCAAAGGGAAATTGAATGGGTAGGAGGGACTGGGAAGAGGTGGGTGTCTACACTGGAGAGCAGATTTCATAGTTCCTCATACCATACATTCTTGAAATGGTTTTGTAATAGTGAGCAGGAGAGAATTATCAACAGAAATGGATATTTATTCTTTGGTGCTGAGTGTCCCTTACTGTGCTGAGTGTCCCTTACTATACTGAGTGTCCCTATTATCCACAGGGAACTTGGTCTAATAATTGAGAGAACAGGAATAGAAGGAACCCTAACCTTAAATTAGTGGCTAAGAAGAAACCTTTCTTTCTCTCATGTTTGCCACAGGCATATGATGATAGTAGTAGAGAGCCAACTGGATTCCAGATATTTACTGATTACCTTCCATGTGCTAGAAGACATGAGTTATATCCCCAGGTCATTTAGTAGCAGACTGTATGTTGCCTACCCAACAGCCCCTTTTCTCCTTTTCTTGCCTGACAAAGTCCAATTTTTTTTTTTTCAGTCCTCACTCCTTCCCACATCACTTGTGTAAATCTTATTTGTAGCTAATTAAGATGTTTATATTCCTTTGTCAGAATTGGTCTAGGACTGAGATTATAAGACCTAGTTGTGGCCAATGAGATATTCATGGACATCTGCTAAATTTTGTGTGCTTGAAAGGACACCTATAAATAGCATCCCAGTCCCCCTAAGTTCTGAACTAGTTAAGAAATGAAACAAAGAATAAATGAAATATAGAAGTAAAAAAATCACTTTTTATTTTTTAATCCATGAAACTAAGTTGGAGAATGTGGCTTTAATCTCCTTGGTGAAATGGGCTTACTGATTTTGAACCCTCAGACTCAGGCAGACATAGGCATTCACAGACAGAGCTTTATTGAGGCAGCTTTTCCACGTAGAAGAGTTGCTCAGGGAAGAATTACTATTTGGAGAAGCAGAGAAAAACTTTTGCTCTTGGTTGATAGGATTGCTCCCTAGAAGAAGGAGGAAGACAAAACCGACTTAAGCATGTCCAGTTACTCTTTTAAATTTACCACTTAGATAAATCATGCCACCTTCTAGGGATAAGAAAGGCCTGGCTAATAAGTTTATACCCCTTCACAAGAAGGAAACCTCAGGAAAAAGAAAAATTCTCCATTAATGGGAAATTTTAAAGCATATTCTTTGAACATTGGCATGTGAAGATGTGATCCCTGGAGCTGTTGCAACCATTTTGTAACCATTAGAGTAGCTAGCCAACACACAGAGGTGGATGGAGGAGAAAGGTGGAAAGAGTTTGGTTCCTCAAGGAGTCTGGTTGTTGATCTTCTGACAACCAGCAAAGGAACTGACCTTTCTAGGGAACTGATATATGAGCTAAGAAATTCTCTCAATATTTAAACCAATATAAATAGGATTTTATGTTACTATAGCCAAAAGTATTTTAACTAATACCTTAAAATCAGATAATGAACTCAGTTCAAAGCACTTTGTGTAAGTGTCAGTATAAGAGTATAGCAATATGGCTAAGTGCTCAAGCTGTAGATTCAGACTTCCTGAGTTTGAGTCTGAGCTCTTTACTATTGTTTGGCAATAAGTAGTGAGTTACCTACTTCACCTTTATTTTTTAAAATTTTATTTATTTATTTTTTATCCTCTCTATCACATTCTTATTCATGTCTGATTTTTAAAATTTAATTTATTGGGGTGATATGACATTGGTTAAGAAAATTAAAATTCTATAGGTTTTGAATGTACAATTCTATAATACATCATCTGTATGTTGCATTGGAAGTTCAACACCCAAAGTTAAATTTCTTCCCATCACCATATATTTTCCTACCTCCTTTCTTTCTTTTTTTCTTTCTTTCTTTCTCTTTCTTCCTTCCTTCCTTCCTTCCTTCCTTCCTTCCTTCCTTCCTTCCTTCCT
>NW_011888837.1:5800792-5812644 GCF_000151845.1 Pteropus vampyrus
TTTATTATTTTAAAAAATTATTTATTTATTTTTTAATCGAAGAAGTGATTTTAATTTTTTTCCCTGTCTACCTTCCCCCTTCCCCCTACCCTCTGGTTACCTCATCTTTAAAATGGAGAAAATAGTTGTGCCTATATTATAGCGCTGTTGCAAAAATAAATGAGATAATACATGAAAGTACCTGGGCTATAGTAAGTAGTAAGTAAGTGCTAGTTATTGAGAATACAGATATTCACGGAGAAAACTATTTTTGATCTTGGCTTTGAACTATGGGTCAGTTTAGAATTGGAAAGGATGAGGGAAATGCTTTTATGATGGAGGACCAGTATGAGCAAAAGCATAAGTGACAAAGGTAGTTCAGTTTGGTTGAAGTGTGAGAAGTGATGAGATGAAGCACTGAGAAGGGAATTTTAAACTCCTGACCACATAGGGTCTGCCTGGAATAAAGCATTTGAATTACATTTGGTGGGCAGTGGGGACCCTTTGAAATGAAAATCATTTGTTCTTCATTTCTAGTTTTGTCACTATAAACTAATTAGTATATTGTTGGAAGTGAAATATCATGGTACCTTCCTCTGCCATGTTCCTCTCTCTTCTCATTTTCTCCAGGGTCCAGATGTAGTTCCTCTGTTAATCTTTGGAGAGGGTGTTGGTGGGTCCATGTAACTGATCATCATTGATGGAAAAAAAAGATTAGTTTTCAGGCATATTCCTACAGTGAGTCAGCACTATTAAGGTTATTACATTCAACAAAAATGGGTTCATCTGGCATTGTGTCAACTGAAACTCCCTATTAATAGGCATTAATCCACTTCTTTAATATTGATGTTGTGATGATGCCCCTGGAGGTGGTGGTATAATCTTTTTCATTCTTCTTTAATCTAGTTGACGTTTCTCATTTCTCCTTCACAATTTGTAAAGATTAAATTGTGTTCTGGGTAGTATTAGGATAAAGTATATTTTATTGTGTTAAAAATATTTTTTCCCCCATGGATACCCGATTATTTTATATATACTAACCCAGATTTTGAAGAGTATTGTTTTTTTCCCATGCAAAATAACAGAACTTACTTTTTGTTTGCTTGTAGAGTTTTATCAGAATTGTCAATTCCTACATTTAAAATGTTTTTTAAAAACTTTTAAAAATTATTTTTTAAAATTTATTTTTCAATTATCGTTGACACATAATGTATCAATTTCAGGTGTACAACATAGTGATTAGACATTTACATAACTTTATAAAATGATCCCCCTGATAAGTCTAGTACACATCTGATACTATACATAGTTATTACAATATTATTGGCTATATTCTCTGTACCGTACTTTACAATCCTATGACTATTAAAAAATGTATACTAAGTTGGTTTTTCTTTACTTTCATCAAAATCATTTAATATTACAAACTGGCATAAGACGTTTTAAAACTGAACAATTTTGAATGTAATTTCCAGTTAAATTTATTTTATTTTGTTTTGTGTGATGGGAGATTAGACACAAACAGGCTATTTAAAATCTAATTTTATCAGAAATTTTTAAAAAGTGTGTTTTTTAAAGAAAGATCAAGTGTGGTAGAATACTTTAGGGAATAGTAGAACCTCTTGAAAAACATGCACCCCTAGAAAAGATTCTTAATAGCTTGAGGATTTAAGAGAAGAAAGAAAGATTTTATGAGAATAAGATAACTCAAATGTGTATGGAAAGGAGAGAAACAAATGTTAAATGGCTGCTTTGGTTATCACTTTAGTAGAATGAATTAAATTGTTGAAGAAAAAAGTCTTTTTATATTTCTTACTGTTTCACTGATGACTGAAGGAAAAAACTCAATAATAACTGTCAGGAGATAAATATAAAACTTAAAAGAAACACTGTGAGCATCAAGGCATGTGTATTCCTGAATACTATGAGCATAGAGGCATATGTATTCCTGTGAGGTGTTTTGTGCAAATTTATTAAGGTCGGTGGTACTTAGGGAGATTGTATCTTTAAAACTAAGGGAGATTGTATCTTTAAAACTAAGAATTCAATTTTTTATGTACTATAAATAAATTATTGAGTTAAGAAGAAAAAATTTAAAAGGGTAAGCAATAGTGTTTTTTAAAAACCAAATTATAAAACCCAAAATATCATCCCAACTTTTTTATTATTATTTTTATTTTTCAATTACAGTTGACATTCAGTATTATTTTATATTAGTTTCAGGTGAACAGCATAGTGGTTAGACATTTATATGATTTACAAATCGATTTCCTGATTAGTTTAGCACCCACCTGGCATTATACAGTTATTACCACATTATTGACTCTATTCTCTATGCTGTATTTTACATCTCTGTGATTATTTTATAATTACTTTTTAATTCTGTCACTTTTTCACCCAGCCCCTCAGCCCTCCTTCCATCTGGCAGCCATCAGTTTGTTCTCTGTATCAATGAGTCTATTTCTGTTTTGTTTGTTCATTTATTTTGTTTTTTAGATTCTACATGTAAGTGAGATAACATGGTATTTGTCTTTCTCTGTCTTATTTATTTCACATAGCATAATACCCTTTAGGTCCAGCCATGTTGTCACAAATAGTAAGATTTCATTCCTTTTTTATGACCAAATAATATTCCATTATATATATATGTACCACATTTTCATTATCCAGTTTTCTGTTGATGGGTATTTAGGTTGCTTCCATATGATTGTAAATAGCACTGCAGTAAACATCGGGGTGCATGTATTTTTGAATTAGTATTCTGGGTTTCTTTGGTCATCCCAACTTTTGAGAATGATAGCTTTCCCTTTTGGTTTTTCTAAATGAAAATGACCATATTTTATTTGTTATATTAAAAATAATACGAGTTTGTTTTTAAAGAATAGAAACCAGACAAACATAAAATATAAAAAGAAGGGGAAAATCTTCATTAATTCTACAAACAAAAATAATTACTACTAAATATTAAACTTATTGTAGAACTTTTTAAATAAATGTGTGTGTTGCACATTTAACAAAAACAAGCATCACAATATGTATATTGTTTGGTCACTTGTTTTTTTTCATTTAATACTGTATATATGGTGGCTGCCGGTGGCTGCCTGTGTCTGCACACTGGGAGGGGAGAGGGCTCAGCCAAGAAACAATAGATACTGTCAGCACTTCTGTCTGGGAGAAAGCCACTCCTCCAGCCTTGAAGCCAGACAACTCAGTGTCTCCCTGGTGATTTGAGCAGCTGTCTTAGAGCTGGAGCTCAGAATGAGTGAGTCTGTCACTGAGGAGGTCCACACGTGGGCCCTTTAAGAGGAATGTCTGCTGCAGCCCTCCATTTCACTCAGTAGCAACCTCTGCTGGTTTTCACAGCCAGAGGTTGTGGGAATCTCTCTTACTGGCCCTGGAACCCTGTGCTGGGGAGCCCAGTGTGGGGCCGGCATCTGTGCTTCTCTGCAGCCAAGACAGCCCTTCCCATCCTCAACCACCACACACTGTTGTGGTGCCCACTGCTTCGTGTCTCGGCGCCCCCTACCAGCCTCTTCTGATGCATGTCCCCAGATGTAGGACTTCTGTTCAGTCAGACCTCAGGTGACTCCCAGTGATGGCTGCTCTGTAGTTTCATTGTAATTTTGGTGTGGTCATGAGAGGTCACAGCATCTAGCTTCTATGCCATCTAGGCTAGTCTCCAACACTTGATTTTTGAATAATTGATTTTTAAAGGTTGATGTAATAGAAGATAGCATTGAAAAATTGGATAAAAATTTAAAAATATATAACAATGTAAAACTAAAAAAAAAAAAAAAAACAACAAAAAACCAGAGGTATACCATTTCAATGAATTCATGTTATAAAAATTACTTAGTACTTATAAAGAATTCATACAAATATTTAAGAACATCACCAGACTTTTGGAATTAAATTAGCTAAGAATAGGAATGGAGAGTTTACATAAGAGAAAATACAAGTAGCAAAAAATATTAAGAAGAACCATTATTACTAGACAGGTTAACATAAAACCAATAATGGGATATCACCTTACACCTATTAGAAAAAAAATTTAAATGATCAAATTCAGTTTTGATGCAACTTCTGAGAATTTACCCTAAGAAATAAATTTAGAAGAGGGAAAATTATACATATAAAGTTGTATTATTTCCAGCATTACTTATAAACGAAGAAATTATTTTAAGATATATATTATAGGAGTGGTTCAGTAAATCATCATAGACTATGTTGACATTAAAATAATAGATGTGAAGAACATCTAGCTTTATAGACACAATCTGAGGTAATAGTAAGTGAAAGGCAGAGTACTCAATTCAAACCTGTAATTAAAACTATTTTTTAAAATGTGCTTTTTTTTTGTGATTAGAGTCTGATAAGAGAGAAAGAACCATTTTATGTCAAAAAGGGAGAGAAAGCTTGTAAATAGAGGGTATGAAACCAGAGGAGAGAGGATAGAAGTTATGAGAATGAAAAGACATGGATGGAGAAAATCAAGAAAGAACAAGATGGATAGACTGAGATCAAACCACAAATGGCAAGGACAACCTAGACAAGGTTCTTTTGTAAAGACAGAAGCAAAGCAGCAGAAGGTACATAAAAATTACATTAGTTAGAACTCAATGTAAGTGATGGAAACTGAACTCAATATTTATATTAAAATAATGTCTTAGTTTATAAGTAATGCAGAAACAAAGCCTATAATTTATTGCTCCCTTAACCTGGAAGTCTAAGTGTTTAGCTTCAGATGCAGCCATATCCATGTGTTCACATGACATCTGTCTTGGCTATGTTTTACTTTGGGTTGGCATCATTCTCAGGCTGCCTCTTTGTGGTGGCAATGTTGATTTACACAGTTCAAATAGCTCATATTCACAAAGAGCCCCTTTTTGGGGTGATATGTCAAGTCAAAGTTCTAGGAAATATTCTGATCTGTCTGGCTTGAGTTGAGCATCATACCCCCAGGTCTAATTATACCCTCACTGGGGAAGAAGAAACCTTATGATTTACGTCACTACCGAGCAGAGAAGGGCAATTCTAACAATGAAAGCATGCTGGCCAAAGAGACAGGAGCAGATGTTCTCTACAAGGATAAATAGACATTTGGAGGCAGCATGGTTCATTTAATAAGTCTTAAGTGAGGGCTACCATCTGCCTGATTGACATAATCAACAAGGCCAGAGAAAAGCATCATTGGAAGCAGGTATCCTATCTCTCTTGCTTACCTCCATTGTCGTCATCCCTAGACTAACATCCATGTTTACTTGCTTTTATCTGAAGCTGAGAAAGATAGTTGGACCCATTTCATTCTATAATAAAACTTTACTTATTTGAAAATAATATTCAGCAAAAACATGGACATATTTGATGAATTAGGGTCATGTTGATGTCCTTTTGGTAATTTAGAAGCAGGGTGGTGGCGGTGAAGTAAATGGATGGTAGGTTACATATTAGTGCATTTTGAAATGGAATGTTTTATTGTTTTCTAGAAATGCTTGCTTGGAACATTTCTTGGGTACTTAGTTCTTTGTTTCATTTCTGTTCCTTTGATAAATGACTAGTAGAAAGAGAAAACAGTCTAAAATGGAGACTGAAAATTTATTGGCTAGAAAGTGGAGCTCAAAGTGTATGGGGCCAAACATTTTTCCAGTCCTCTGAAATGAGTCAATCATTTTATGTACAGTTTCCATGGCAAAATCATTGTCCTACCATGAAGACTGAGAGCAGAGTGAGTTAAACCATGGCACTTCAGATATTAGACTAATATCTGAAAAGTTATCACTTCTAGCCTTTTTGGAGTTACAGTGTCCCCCGCCCCCTCACCTGCTTCTCCCCCACTGACTCCTAAAAGTGTAGAAGAAAGATAGTTTTTGTGATACTGGAAATAAGTTAAGAAGTTTGATCATTTCCTCGTCCTTAATTAATGCTCCGTAGTAGCTGAAAATTAAGTTTTCCTTTCCTGCTGTAAGGAAGCTTTCTTTGGGATATTTACCTTACTTGCTCAGACCCTCAAAGATTGCTTTTATGGAAAGGGAATCAAGACTCAGCCCATTTGTCTTTAATCAAAGATATAAGGTTAGTGACTCAGTGTTTAGATGTGAGTTTTTGTATAGTGGAAGAGAGTCTTTATGGCTCAAGGATTATAGATGCCACCGATTCAAAGCACAAAGAAACCGGTACATTTAGGTCGTGTAGGCAAAGAGCATACATAGGGATTGGGCATGAAGGAATAGGGTCTTGACGATATCCTGGGTAGAAGGCCCCATGTAATTTTCTGTTGGTGTGAATCCTAAGTGTTAGTGAGTATTTACATAAGAGAATTGTACAAAAACTTTGGAGCTATGCTGGAGCGAAAGAACAGTGAAACAGAAATATGAATTAAAAGGGTCTTCTTGAAAAGAACTTTAGGGGCCACTGCCATAACATGGCTTTTAAGAGCCAGTACTATTCTTAGATTACGTGGCTTAATGCTTTGTTTCATTTCTCATTGTTGTTGTTTCATCTCATTGTAAAGATTTTGTGTGTGGATGTCAGAAGGAGCTTGAGTGTTAATGTAGTGATTACTTCATGTCTCCGCTTTTGGTACGTTCTCTAAATTCTGTCATTCCTCCTCCTTCTCCTCCTCCACACTCTCCTCTCCTTCTTCCTCTTGTATATGCCTCAGCTTTTCTCTTCTATATCCCTCTGTACTAACAGTTTAACATTTACCCCAAACTGATGGTATAAAACATGGAAACAAATTAGGAACCAGAATTGTATTTAATGATTTGTGTGCGTGCATGTGTGTGTGTGCGTGTGTGTGTGTGTGTGTGTGTGTGTAGCCATGGAAACTATTCTCCTATTGGTTCTGTCTTGAAAATTGTTTAAAAAAAAGAAAAAAAAAGAAAAAAACTGTTGCCTTCTGGATTCCTGAGTGGGCCCAAGTATTAATAGGTGTGATATTATGTACAGCTTATATCACACAAATGGAATGACATCTCTCCTTTGGTAACTCAGCTCTTTTGCAAACTCATCTATTTGGAACAGAGCTAAAAAACAGGAACTAACAGCAAAGGTCCATGAAGAGCCAGAAAGATACCACTACGTGTACGCCCAGAAGGCTGATTGATTTATTCTCCTGGTGCTGCAGAGAGCATTCCTGTCTGTACTACTACCATGGGTTAGAGGAGGAGACATAATTGCAGAGTTCAGCAGTGTTGCTTAGAGAAGAGGCTGGTACGCTCAGGCGTTTAGGAGGAAAAGTAGAATGCATACGTAAGTGTGTTGAGCAAAGATTTTGTCTCGTTTTCTTATCATTGTATATATTTTAAATCTTTTTAAAAAATTATTTTCAGGATGTCAATAAAGAAATCAAATCTCTTCTCAGTGGAATAGGTTTTATCTTAATAAGAAACATTCAATTGTCCAGAGTTTGTACATGTGAATAGCTGATGATATATGTGCTTTGGGGAACACTGTGTGAAATATTTCCTGTGCACAGTTCTACTCTTGCCGCGAATACATAGTTTAAATTCTACAAATTCATTGTACAAGCACATACATGTTAGCATTCTGTGCGATGCATATTGGGATACATTCATTTTGGGCTCACACTTTAATGCCTGAAAGTCTTTTGTAATTATGGAATATTTGTTTTCAGTTCACTTCTGATCTTCCATTTGTGTGTAAAAGCCATGCTTTTTTTCTGTTTTCCTTTTAAATTCTTCATAGTTATATTGCCTTTTAAATCTACCTTAGGATGCCTTGCTTGATCAGATCTGAAATTGGGAAATGCAGGCAGGTAGAGTTGGGATGTAGCTCCCTGAAATCTCTCTTCCTTCTATGTGCTGGAAGAGAAACCTTTAAATAACATTGAAAGTATGGGGATATTAAACTGGTATTTAGCTACAGTCCTTGATTTGTTTGAGACCTTTGATCCCCATGAGAAAGAGCTTCAACACTGAAAATAGTTGGAATCCAGACATCTGATGTCATGTCTTAGATTCTGAGGATGGGATGGGGTGGGGGCAATGACAAGAAAGCTTTCCCATAAAGAGGGACAGCAGGTTTCTTGATAGGAGAATCCCCACAAATGAGCACAATGTTTGGCATGGTGGAATCTTCCAATAGAACTTTCTACAACAATGAAAATGTTCAAACTGTGCTGGTGGCTACTTACCACGTGTGGCCACATAAAAGAGGAGGGAGTGGATTAAAAATCTTATTTTTTAAAAATTAAATTTAAGCAACCACATGTGGCTAGTAGTTACCATATTAGACTTTGTGCTATATGTTGTGCTATAGCAAAACCGATGACCAAAGAAAGCAATGAATCTAGGTATAGTTTGGGGCAATGCATAAACCCACTCTACCCAGCCTCTCAGAGCTGTTTTGTACCTGGAAGGAGATGACTGGTGGATAAAACTGAAAAAATCACGTTACTTGGGATTCAGACCCTCAAAGACACCTAGGAGAAAAATTATCAAGAACCTGGTCACTAGCTTTTCTAGCTCTACTGTGGTGGCACCTCACCCACCTGCTCACATCAGCTGGAGATAAATGGACACCCAGAGTAGGAAGTAGACAGCAAGGCACTCTGTTCACCCAGGCCTTCGCAGCTGCCTGGGTGAACAGAAATTCTACTTACCTAAGAACACTTCCTTCCTCTTTCCTCTTCCTTCCTTCCTCATAAACCCTGATTATTTTCAGGTATTTTCTTTTCTCGTGACCATACCCTTTATAAGAGATAAGCCCCCTCCTCAGCTTAGTGATGAATTTTCTTCAGCCTTCTTCTTCTATTTTTTCTTTCATTTCCACTTATATCCCCTGAAAATAGTTTTAAAAACCATGTGCCTCCTTACACATTTAAAATTTTATATCTAAAATTTTTATCATAGGATGCATGAGTTTCAAAGTAAGTTTTTGCATATGGAAGACATTGACATTTTAGAGCTGTTACAGGTATATCCTAAAATGTCAATGTATCCAACAGAATCTGAATACTGTAGCAATTTGATTCCCACTGTCATCCATAAAAAATACACAAACTCATCTTTATAGGAAATATACATTGTTCTTTTCTCCTTAAACTTCCATTTCTGATTCAATTTCTCTGCAGAATTTATCCTCCTGTAATCTGTTTATGCTTGAAAGTCTTTTATTGATCACCCTATTATACTTCTCTGCAACAAAATATGTATATAAATTTAAATTTAAAACATTTGCAATGTTTTTGCGAACATAAGGCTCTTAAGTATTAGTAATTTCTTTTGGATTGAGTTATCACAGTTGAGCAAAACAACATAAATACATTACAAATTTTGATAAATACTTGTTAAACATTAGAAAGTACAGTTTCATTGGAAATGCATCTCTTAATGAGATGGATAGGGCTTTTTTTCCTTCAGTCAGTTCATGCAGGATGCATATTATTTATTGCTAAATGATACAGGATTCAGCATCAATTCTGTTCCTATTTTTCACTTGTCTGGATGTAAACTCTGTGATCTCTTGCTCACAGAATAAGTAGATAGAAAAGGAAGGAATTTGTTATAGCCTCTTTGAACTCCTTCTGAGTTATAGCCCCCCAAATCAACTGTGATCTATCATTAAAAATTACTTTTGAATGATCAGCTGACAACTTGATTAGGTCCATCTTCAATTTTGTTATAAGCAAAGGATTGGAAACTGCTTGATTTGCAGAAGGATTAGTTGCAAGTTATTAATTTACTTTCTTAACATCTACATGGATATTTCAAAATGTTCCTGGTTGGTGACCCTGAGATTTTAACATACTAGAGCAATACACAGTTTACAAATGCAGGATGGGTGAGAGGCACAGCTTTCTTTTATAGTGTGAAAAGAAAGATACTGAAAGGCTTAGCTTATTCTTAGGAAAAAAAACATATTGATCTGAGGATCTGGGAATTGCTTTAAATGATCTATTCTCACTATACCTTGAAAAGAGTTCATGAAGCCCCAAGGGGTACAATACTGTAATACTCTCAGTTTGAAGACCAATGATCTAGACGTTTCTATAGTTCCCTTCCCCTGGCTTGTGATTGGTCAAGGCATGGCATAGGATGCAATTCTATGAGAAGCTATGGGAAGTGTATTACAAAATTCTAGGAAATGTTTTCTTGTTCTCAAAAGAGATCCAGGAAAGAATAGTCTCTTGTTCTTCTGGATGTGGTCGTGTCTGGTGGTATGGAACAGTTGCGGAAATACTTAATCAGGGGACCTAGCTTAAGAACAGAATGACACTTTAGCATGTTAGAACAGAAAAAAGAGCAGAATTAGAGTCCTTAAGGTTATTATTTTTTTTAGCTCCCCCCCTCGTCTTTATAGAAATATAATAGACAACTAGTTGCCTGCATTTACATTGAACAATTCAATAAGGGTTTTTTTTTTCAATTATATTTGGCATACGACACAGCAGCCTCAGCTGTACAGCATACTGATCAGAGATCCACACAACTTGCAAAGCGCTCGCCCCACCAAACCTAGCACCCCTCCTACCCCCACATATTCATTATGATATTATTAACCATCTTCCCCATGCTATACTCTACATCCCCATGTCTACTCTGCAACCATCCACCTGCACCTCTCAATCCCTTTGCCCTCTTTCCCCCACTAAACCCCCCTCCCATCTAGTATTCCTCAAAATATTCTCTGTATCTATGAGTTTATTTCTGCTTTTGTTGTTGTTGATTTTGTTCTTTAGATTCCACATGCACATGAAATCATGCGATATCTGTCTTTCTCTATCTGACCCATCTCATTCAATGCAATACCCTCTAGGTCCATCAAAGCAGTATCCTTTTCTATCCTCTTCCTTTTAGTCTGTGCATGTCTTTTAATCTGATGTGAGTCTCTTGTAGGCAGCATATGTAGGGGTCTTGTTTTCTTATCCATTCAGCCACTCTATCTTATGGTTGGAGCACTTAATTCTTTTCCACTTGAGGTACTTGTTGATAGGAATGTAGTTGTTAACATTCTTTATTCCTGTTTTTGATGCTTTTTTCTTCTTAAAGAAGCTCCTTCAACATTTCCTGTAATACTGGCGTGGTGATGATAAAACCCTTTAGCTTATTTTTGTCTGGGAAGCTCTTTATCTGTTCTTCAACTCTAAATGATAGCTTTGTTGGATAAAGTATTCTAGATTGTAGATCCTGGGTCTTCATCACGTTGAATATTTTTTGCCAAGCCCTTCTGTCCTGCATAGCTTCTTTTGAGAAATCAGCTGCCAGTCTTATGGGTGCTTCCTTGTAGGTAACTAACTGCTTTTCTCTTGCTGCTTTTAAGATTCTTTCTTTGTATTTAACCTTCGGCATTTTAATTATGAAGTGTCTTGGTGTGGGCCTCTTTGGGTTCCTGGTTTTGGGGACTTTCTGAGCATCTTGGGGTTTTGTGTCCATTTCCTTCACCAGGTTAGGGATGTTCTCCATCATTATTTCTTCAAATAGCTGTTCAACATCTTGTTTTCCTTGGGTACCCTGATGACATGGATATTTTTACCTTTAAGTGCGTCCCATGGGCTCCTTAAATTATTATTATAGTCTTGGCTTCTATTTTCTTGCCATTCTGATTGAGTTTCTTTCCTATCCTTTATATAGGTCATTTGATCCTCTTCTTTATCCACTCTGTTTATTCCATCCAATATACTTTTCATTTCAGATAATGTATTCTTCATTTCTGACTGGTTCCTTTTTATAATTTCCATTTTCGTTTTTATGTTTTTTATCTCTTTTTTGAAGTTCTCACTGAATTCATCTACACTTCCCATAAGTTCATTGAGCATCTTTATAACCAGTGTTTTGAACTCTGCATCTGTTAGATTGCTTGACTCCATTATTTCTGGATCTCTGTTCTGTTCTGTCATATGGTATCTGCTT
>NW_011888837.1:5812694-5816095 GCF_000151845.1 Pteropus vampyrus
AAGTTCATTGAGCATCTTTATAACCAGTGTTTTGAACTCTGCATCTGTTAGATTGCTTGACTCCATTATTTCTGGATCTCTGTTCTGTTCTGTCACATGGTATCTGCTTCTTTGTCTTCCCATTTTGGCTGCCTTTCTGTGTCTGTTTCTATGTACTAAGCAAAGCTCCTAAGTCTCCCAGTCTTATTAGTATGGCTTTGTGTAGTACGTGTCCAGTAGCACAGTCCTGAGAGGGGTTCAGCTGCAGGCCAAATTGAGCCCAAGCCTCTGCCCCTCTGGGGCCACCTGTTAAGATTCAGCAAGCAATCCACAGATACTGTGCTTATAGTTGCCTCAAAAGGCCACACCAGAAACCGAGGCCAGTTGCCTCCAGTGTGAGTCTAGGTGCTGTTCGGCAAAGAGCACCTGACTTGCTGAAGATATACCTGGATGTGGCTTGGATGGTGCCCTGAGTTGGGGTTGGCAGGGTTTCAGGGAATCCCCTGGGCGGAGGGACCGCTGTTATCTAGTTTGATAACGTCTCTGCTATGGCGCTGCTGAGTCTGCGTACTGGGAGTGGGGAGGGCTCAACAGGGAACAATAGATACTGCCAGCACTTCTGCCAGGGAGAGAGCCTTGCTGTAGCCCCCACTGCGACAATTCAGTGTCGCCCTGTAAGTCCCTGTGCAGCTGAATCGGCACTGATGCTCAGAGCGAGCAGGTCTGTCACCGCTGAAGTCTGCTCGCAGCTGCGGCCCCTTTAAGAAGCATTTGCAGCTGCTGCTGTCACAGCCTCTGTCCCACTCAGCCACTTGGTCTAGGGCAGCCTCGAGTCCTCGCCCCGTCCTACTTTTTGCCATTGTAGGGTGATTTCTTGGATTTCTCCCTAGTTGTGTGGCTTGTTCATCTAGATCCCAGGTGATTTTTCCTTGCTGTTTGCTCCTTGTTTCTGTAACAACTTTGATTTGGTTGCCAGAGGGATGAACAAAGCCTCTATCATCTATGCCATTTTTTCCCCGCCTTAAGGTTATTCTTGACCTACTGAATTAACCAAGCCTAGAAACATACTTCTTAGTTAAGAAAAATTTTTGAACTTCTTCTTAGTTAAGAAAAATTTTTTTGAACTTCTTCTTAGTTAAGAAAAATTTTTTTCTTATTGTTTAAGCCACTTATTTTTGGCCACCGTTGTAATTATCATCATCATCATCTTCAGCTTTGTTATGATAGAATTCACATACCATACAGTTAACTCATTTAAAGTATATAATTTAATGGTTTTTAGTATACCTACAGAGTTGAGCAGCCATCACCACAATCAATTTTAGAACATTTTCATCATTTCAAAGAAGAAATTGTATACACTTTAGTAGTCACCTTTTCTTCCCTATGTTTTTCTTCACTTCCCACCCCACCCCAGTCCCAGCCAACCACTGATCTGCTTTCTCTCTGTATAGATTTGCCTATTCTGGACATTTCATATAAACAAAATAATTCCCTCTGTGGTTTTTTATGACTGGCTTCTTTAACTTACCATAATCTTTTCAAAATTCATTCATGTTGTAGCATATGTCAGTACTTCATTCTTTTTTATCGTCAACTAATATTTCATTATATGTATAAACCACATTTTATTTATCTATTCATCAGTGATGCAATTAAGGCTCTTTCCACTCTTTTGGGCTATTGTGAATAATCTTGCTATAAACATTTTTATAAACATATAAATTTGTGAATGAACAATTTTCAGTTCTCTTGGGTGTATACCTAGGAGTGGAATTTCTGATCATATGGTAATTCCTTGTTTAATCATTTGTTTACCAAAGTGGCTACATTATTTACAGTACCACCTACAATGTATGAGGGTACCAGTTTCTTCACATCCTCAATAACACTTGTTATTTTATGAGTTTTTGTAGCCATTGTGGTTTTGATTTGCATTTCCCTGATGGCTAATGATATTGAACATTGTTTCATGTGCTTAAATAGTCATTTACATATCTTCTTTGGATACTGCATTATTTAAAACAAAATTTTAACCTTATAAAATTTTTAACATACACAAAAGAAGAAAGACTAACATAATAAACTCCCATGTAACCATCACCCATTATTAATAATTAGCAATTCATGACCAAACTTGTCATATCTACTTTCCCTTCTGTTCATTCAGCCTGGGTCATTTTGTTCAGAAACATGTTATTATGTATCACTAATTTTATATGTATGTATATGTGTGTGTATGTGTATATATATACATATGTCATATATATGTGTATCAAATATATATATATACACATATATATGACAATGGCTTAAAATAACATAACCACTGCACTATTATTGTTATGATTTAAAATTTGACCATATTTTTTAGTGCCATCAAATTTCCTGATTTTCTCATGGATTATGTTTACATTTAGATGGTTTAAATCATTATAGAAATTATAGTCTACACATCTCTCTTTTAATCTTTAAATTTCTCCATTATTTTTCTTTGCAATTTATTTGTTGAAGATACTTGTTCATTTGTCCTGTAAGGTTGCCAACATTACAGATTTTTCTGTATGCATTCAGAATGGTGTCATTTAACATGGTTTTCTGTCCTCAGTATTTTCTGAAATTGGCAGTTAGACCATTGACTCATTCAGATTCTATTTTTTTTTGGCAAGTATTCAATATAGACTATGAAACTACTTTGATCAAGAGGTTATCTCTTAGGTTCAGATGTTATCAGTCTGACCAAATGCTATGAAGTTACCCATCAGCTTTCACTTAATAGTGTTAGCAGCTATCAGTTGGCATGACTTGGATTCTTAATTTCATTAGATTTTAGCAAAATGCTGATATTCCGCATCTATTATTCTTTCTTCATTTATGAGCTCTAATCCATCTAAAAGATAAAACGTTCTCATATTATCTATCTGGTTAGCCTAAGGCACAGTTCAGAGAGGAAAGGCAGGGTAAATTTTTAGTTAGTTCTTTCCCTTTTACTTACCAGTTTTCAGAAGAAATGAGACATTTGGTTCTCTGGCACCCAGCAAAGAAGATCAATGAAGTTTTCTCTTTTTTATTTTTAAAAACTATATTATTATGGATTCATAGATGTTTAACATGTTTGAGGTATATCAGTTCATTGCTATTAATATTCCTTCTGCTACTCAAGTTTGTCCCATCTTTGGATAGCAAGAACCTCTTTACTTTTGCTACTGAGTCCTTTAGATATGATCCTAGTAACTGACAAATTCCTTGACTTCTTGCCCCAGTCCTAGAGTCAGCCAGTTTTTCAATGGGCTTTGATTCCTTTTAGTAGGAAATGGTATTCAGGCACCAAAATGCTTACAGCTGCTTATTGTTACTGAAATGATAATTGTCTTTTGGACATTTCAGTGGACAGAGCTAGGAAATATATATTTCCTTTTAAA
>NW_011888837.1:5816991-5822051 GCF_000151845.1 Pteropus vampyrus
CTCATTTTGTCTGCCTGGAGAACACGTAACATGAAATTAGCCCATTGTCTGGGACTCCTTATAAAGGAATAGAAATACTTAGGAGTAAATATAAATTGGATCTAGATCTTTAAATGCTGCTTTTTCAAAATTTATTAGAAATCAGCTACAAATCCCCACTATTGATAATGTGTAACAAACGTTCAGTGAAGATCATGGCATTGCAAACTTGTGACTCAGAACCAACTGACCCGAGAGCCGTGTTTTCTCACTGTTTGAGTAATGTGAGTGTACATAGACTGGACAGAGTTTATGTTGTAAAAGAATAACATAATTCTCTAGCAAAACATCGTGCATTTATAGCCAAGCGAAAGGCATATAAGCCTTAAGTTCCAAATTGGAAGAAAGCGAATTCACTCAGTATAGAGACAATTTTAAATGTACTGAACAGTTTCTGCTAATGGACTATAAGCTAAGGTAGAACATTTTGAAAATTTAAGAGCCAGTCGATTGCTCAGGACTACAAGGAAGATAGAAAGCATGGTCTCAAAATTATACCAAGTTCGAAGCTATCTTTTTCTATTGAAAAAATATTCCCCTTATTTTCACAACATGACTTACAAACTACCATGTTAGATAGTCTTAACTGGTTAAGTGCAAAATTGGGCTCTGAAGACCGAAGAGGCCTTTCTGAACTGTGTCACTTTCTTACTCCATCTTCGAGTTTGGCTAATGCTGTTTCTGTTGCCCTCAAGCCATTAACTCATCTATGCGCAGGATCATCGAAGCTATAAATCCACGCTGTTCCCAAAGTGCAGCTCTGTGCTGCAAAAAATGATTTTCCCATTGTCATTAAGAGAACAAATGCCATGGGACTTTTTTTTCTAGAAGTTGACAACTGAAGAAAGGCATTTTTCATCTAGTTGATATAAAAGCTGTCATTGCATAGAATGGCCTGTCTTATTCTTTTGTGCATTAACTGAGCATAATAACTTCGAAGAGGAGCATAATTCTGGAAATGGCAAGATTATAATTATGTGCAGTAGAAAGGATAAATTTGTAGTTTATAAATCATAGATATTAATATTCAACAGGAGCCTATTCACAGTAAAACTTGAAATAACTACATTATTAAAAATAATTAAATTTCAGTTTTAGAGGAAATTTTAGCAGTTAAAGATTATTTTTGTGGGGAGGGCTTTTGGCCATCTGGGGTTTACATTTGCATTTAGGTGGGGTTAGTTTCATTGCTCTTCAAAATAATGGCATACATTTAAATTTGCTTAGAATATTTTTCTCATTCCTATTACCTACCTCTCTCTCCACTGATCTGTCACAAATGCTTGGTTATGTAACTTTTCATATGTTCCCGAATCTCTCTTTCCTGTGGTTTCTATTGCCACTATCTTGGTTCCTGCCACCATGAACTTTTCGCTTGATTTCTGCAGTGGCCTCTAACATGCCACCCACCCTCCAGTCTTGTGCCCCTCAAATCCTTATGATGCGGCATCAAGAAGAATCTAGTTAATAGGTGAAGCTCACGTTACTCCTTTGCTTAAAACTTCTCTGTGCCACCTCAATATCTATAGAGATGGGATTTACTGTGCTCTGAATGGCCCCGGTTGCTCTTGGTGGAGGAAATGGGCCAAAATATATTTTACTCTTAAGTAACACTGAACTTTTTAAGTGGGCCTTAATTATTTCTGATTTTCAAAAGGGACTGCTTTTCAAACAAATATATTTTTAAAAATCACAAATGCTTCAATCTGGGGATCCTGAAGCTTGGCTGGCTCAGAGAGAAGACCTTCCTTGGCTGGTACTTATGGAGCTTTAGGTTCTCATTGCTTTATCGTTTTGGTGGTAGAGAAAATGTAAAACAGTAAAAAGGAAAAAAAAAAAAGGACTTTGGTATAGATGTGAGTTCAAATCCTGCTCTACCGCTTTCTTATAGAGTGGTTATATACATGTTATTTAACCTGTACAAACCTTAGGTTCATATTGGATGGCTTATTGTGAGGACTGGTATGTGGCTGGCACTTCATTATCACAGTGGTGCTGTTTTTTGAGGTTTACAGTGAACCTGGCAGGAGGTGGGTTTCAAGGGCCTCATAGAGCATAGAGATGCTCCGTAAGAAATGTGTTATTCCTTTAAGTACTTTTGTTGCCCTCAGATGCATGTATAGATCATGGGTTAGAAGGTATCAGAAGACTTCAGAGCTAGCAAAGGCTTTCTTTGATATACAACTCAGTGGTCTGCATGCACAGAGTAGAAGCTGCAAATCATGGAGGGTAGTTTATTATGAGTGATAGTTAGAGAAAAACTCAGTTGGCGCTAACCTTTGCTTTTTGTATAGCTGGGTGTGCACAAAAGATCATAATGAGATATGTGTAATTTTCATTCAAAGTCACTTTTTATTTGACAACACTGGTTCACACATGAGAATTTGGAACCCAAGGCTGTGTTCACTTTCCCATCTTAAGTCAGAATAATTAGATATGCATTGAGAAGCATTCAAGATATGATAAAATTATTCCAAAATGGAAAAATACCGCAAGTACCAGCCTAAAACTCAAATGTCTATGCAGAAGCCATGAAAAAAAAAAAAATAAACATTGCAGTAATGGAAGGGAGTTAACCAGGGCTTCTAGAAGATAAAAAGTGTTAAGTATAAATTGAAGTGAATCTCTATTTTTGCAGCTGGTATGGCCAAGGCATGTTGCTTATATTAAAAAAGAAAAACAGTATTCCTACTACTATGACAACTGATTATGTTTACTATCTACTCCCATTAAAACCTTATTAAGATTTTAGAAGAACAGAAGATTAAGTTACTAGGATTAAAATTATTTTTATCTGAACAAGAATAACAGGTATTTAAAATGTGAACTACCAGATCTGATATATCTGGCCAGATGCTCTCCAACTTTTTATTTATTTATTTTTTATAAGGAACCATCTGCTGTAAGTGGAGGTGCCTATTAACTTTCCTAGTAGAAAAATAAATTAGCTTCTGAAGACACAAAGCCAGTGAATTGTGAAAGAACACAGTTATGAACACAAAATTAAAAAAGTCCTCTGCCACCTCAACGACTAATTTAAAAGTGTTCTATTTAGAGAAATTATGTTTACAAAGTATATGTTTTCATTTATTTCTGTTAAGATTACTATTTGCAGCAATTTCAGAAGTAAGTTTTAATAGATACTGTATTATGTTGCCTTTAATGAGAATGAACTCACAATCACAACTCATCTGTTTACGGAGCTCACTCTCCTACTTTTATCCCACACCCAAAGTCTTGATGACCAGTCTGGAATATCACAATAGGCTACCTGGAAATCACTGTGCAATTAGCAACATAACTCAGTGTGAAGGGAATAGGTAAAATTATTTATGGATAACCAAGTAGTTTTTTTCAACTGTAAAAGTGAAATTAGAAAAGCATATAGTGCTCCATTTTTATATTATCTATATATTTCCCCCAAAACTTTGGGTCACGCAACATCTTTAATATTAGGGAAAAAATGAAAAATGAGATCAGTGGATTTTGGAGAATTTTTGAAAAGTGAAATGACAAATACTGTTATTTTGGTTGAGGTAGTGTCGCTTTTTCCTGAGGCAAACTGAGTTAAAGCCACATGCAACATTCTTTTCTCCCTCTATGTTTTATTAAATATAATTTTGAGTCTTTACCTTAAAAAGTTTTAAAATTGGATTTTTTTTTTTTTACTTTAGCTATAATAGACTCTTAACTCGAGGACAGTACTTTGTGTCCCACCGATGCCATTGTCCATGATGACTTGCCAGAATTTTCCAGTTGTCATATGAAACGATTTTTAGTAAAATTATGTTCTAGATTTAGAAATTTTGCTTGGTTTCGTTATTAGTTAATCATGTGCTAACTTAACCTTTGAAGCCAGAAAAAATGAAATTAACACTCAGCCTGTGTTCAGCAGGAGCAATACTCCTCTTATGACTGACTCCTTCACCAGGAAGCATTTTTAAAAACCACAGTCGTAAAAGCAATATAATATATGTAAATAAAGAAATGCTTAAAACCTGTCTAAATTGATCTTTATTTTAAACGTGAGAATGTCAAAACTTCCAAGAGAAAAATTCTGTCCTCAAGTAGTTAGATCCTGCTTGGTTAGTTTCATTCAAACAGTGGAAGCCTCATTGTAGGGGGGAAATAAGGCCATTTCCAGATGGTTTGTTAAAATTGATAGCTCTAAAAGTTTATTTTCAATATGTTTATTTGGAAGCTGGGACATATTTTTCCCACAAAATAGTTCATAAAAGCTGGTTGGATTTTTTAACGCTCGGTGATTTTTCCCTATTATATTATCTTGGTTTTGATCTTGAGAGTAGAGGACTGTTTGGGGCTGAGTTGTGTCTTCTCTAAATTCATATTTTAAAGTTCTAACTCCCAGATTAGGACTAACCTCAGATTGTGACTGTATTAGGAGATAGGGCCTTTAAAGAAATAATTAAGGTAAAATGAGGTCATTAGGGTAGGCAGCCCTTGCAAACTAATACAGGAACCATGTCGTATGGAAAGAGCAAACCTGGCTGTAGCTTAAAAATGCAAAAATAGAAGAAGTTTGTCTTTAGTCCTATTTTACTCTTTGTTACTTCTTTTCCCATTGTCTTCTTGCCACTCTGACTCCCACTATAACCCTCTTTGTTAATGTGTTGGGTTGGATGGATTTAGGTTCTCTTCAAAGTGCTCTCTGTTCCTCGTGCTCCAGATAAAATTAGGAAATATGTAATGTGAGTGGCTTTGACCATACATTCTAAAATGTGAATGTCCAATGGCCCATTTATTCCCTAAATATGAGTTCTGTTTGGGCATGGATTTGCAAGTTGAGGCTGGCCTCAGTAGTTTATTTTTACCTTATCACATGCGTATGCAGTACTCGAAGGGGATAGAGTGGAGTGTGGGAGTAGGAACAAGTAAATTTAGCATGCCTCTATAACTGGCCCTTCCAGACAGAAATAATGGCTGTGATGGGAAATGTGTTATTAGAGAAAGACAACAGGCTCTGAGAACTCCTCTTGTCCGTGTCCTCTATTTTAGCCCTC
>NW_011888837.1:5824301-5826459 GCF_000151845.1 Pteropus vampyrus
TGCTCCAACATTCAGTTCATGTTTTTCTTTATATATATATTTTTTACATATAGGCATAAGACACAGTGGATTTGAAATTGTTTTGATGAAGAAAGTTGTAGGAGTAGAAATTACAATTACTTAGTATTCCTGTGTTTACATCTGTAAGAACCTAAAACTTTATCTTCGGTCTCCTTATCCTCCCATAATTTCAAAGGAAGGGTGTAATTTTTAACATTTTTCATCCATAGTTTTAGTAATTTTTTTTATAGTTTCCTAAGTATAAAATAGAAAATTTCTACCTAGAGAAATATTTTAAAGAACTGAGAATTTCTAGTCCTAATATTCTCGGACAACAGCATGGCCTAAGTTGTAATAATGTTTTGTGTTTGTATAGAACCTTTAGTCTGTAATGCATTTTCACATTTGTTATAGGAAGAGGGATAAGACAGCAGAATGGGGGAAAGAAAGAATGTTGACCTGATAGTCTGACAGAACACAAAGAACACTATATGATGATTCCACAATAGGAACAAAGCATGTGTAGGTAGAGGCAGGGTGCCATACAGAATTTGGGAGTGCAGTTTTTCATTCTGCTAGTGTCCACTGGTCCACTTTAGTCATTCAGCAAATATTCATTGAGCTTCTCAAAATACCAAATCTTTAATACTCTTTAATATACCCAATTAGACTGCAGTGGCCCATCAAGACCTAAAATTGCAGACTTATATCAATACCATTTCTTAAATTTGAATGGCATGCTTCCATAATGTTCTAACCAATAGAACTTCTTTGATCAAGGTCGAATATGGTGATTTTCAAAAGGACAAATAGGAACAAAAAAATTGGAACAATTTTCTTTTTTATCTAAACGGTTGAAAATACTTTCTTAGAAATTTCTCGGAAAAGAAGCTATTTTCAAAGGACCACCAGAAGCACTGCCACAGAAGAAATGGTGCACTGAATGTATCCCCATTACTAATCTCCACCTAAGTCCTTGAAAACTAAATTAGTGAAGTTCATGCCCAGAATCTGTCAGACAGGTTGTGTAACCAGAGACTGCTAATGGCTCAACTCTTTGGTTATCAAAATGTCACTTCATATTAAATGAATGAACTCTCAGTATCCATATGCTAATCGGATTTATTTATATATGTTGGTTGTGGTCATTATCACACTGTGTATGAACTTTACTGAATGACTCTACAAATCCCCCTTAATTCTCCAAGTTAGGATGGCACTGAGTACCACCTTTACAAAGATATTTTGACTTCTAGCTCAACAGTGTAAAGTAGAAGCAGAAAGTTGGAGAAAAGCCTGAAAGAATGGAGAAAAGGTTAAAAAAAAACTAATAGAAATAAGCTATATAAAGAAATAAAGTACTGAAGACTAATATAAAGATTTTATTACCCTAAGATTAAAGTTGCCACATTACTATAGATTTCTCTCCATCAGCTGTATCTAAATTTATTGCCATATAATGAGTGCACTCACTCCATTTTAAGATCTGAGGGAAGGGGACAGAAGAATAAAATAACTTCATCTAGAGTAGAAATAAGTGCAGAAATTGAATATGAGTAACTCTCCTATAAACCCAGTGAAAACATATCTAGATTTGCCTCCTATTCGTTGAATAACAAAATACTTTTGGAAATGGTGTAGTGTGTGTGTGGCTTTATCTTCTACATCTGAGATTCACCACTATCCACCTCTGCTCATTCTGGAGTATGAGAGGCAGAGGAAGTAGCAACCTGCTTCCTGATGAACTGCTTTCTCTCTCTCTCCCTTTAAGATACAGAAAGGCAAATATAATATCTGAGGTTCAAGGCTTATGGAAGTGGCTGTAGGGCAGCTTTGAGGAAAGCTGCTGATGCCAGCCTTGAAACCATGAAGTGGCCAGTATTTAGACATTTTATGTTATCTTCAGTAGCCACTAACTATTGGATACAGGGATGGTGTTAAAAGCCATTCTTCAAATAATTTGAATTTTTAAATAAAACATTTGACATTCTTAGTACTTTTAGAAAATATTTTAATATATTTGGAGTCTCAAAAACTGCAAGTTTTTCAATTTTCTCTTGCCTTCTGAGAGGTCATGTTTGGCATGTGACCTTCTAGGTCTTCGTGTATGCATCACAAGTGTTTCTCATTGTTTTTTCTCTTCCCTCTAGGATAAGGG
>NW_011888837.1:5826509-5828329 GCF_000151845.1 Pteropus vampyrus
AAATCACCTAACAACACATTTCTCAGAATGTTTCCCAGTCATTTCATTAAGTGATGTGTGACTATACTTATAAGGTTGTTGTGAAGATATAATAAGAAATACAACATAGAATTTAAAATTGGAAAGACTTCAATCTCAAATACAGTAGTTTTCACTTATTTTCATGTATCTCATTTTTTCCAGTGAAGGTAAGAAAGTCAAACAAAGTCACTCTGTTTCAATTAAGAGTGACCTACTCGGCTTGCCCCTTTTCATCTGACTTTCCTGTCCTTGAGGGGACTCCAAGGATTCTTCAGAGTGTAGTTTGAAAGCATAGTTTGAAATCGACTTTTCTGAGTGAACCTCTGTTCTGAATATGAGGAAATTTAGGGCAAGAGACATTCATGGACTTTCCTGCAGTTGTTCCACTCTCTGAGGGTTTTGTTCCTACTGGGAAAACCATCTCCCTGTGAAAACACTCTAAAAAGTTAGAAGTTCAGTTCCAAGTAGGCACCTTTACATTAATAAAACCTACCATTTATCGAATACTTCCAATACTCTGGGGCAGGACGGCTTTACAAGTGTTTGACCTGTGCAGTTGCACAGGTCCCACACTCAGAAGGGCCCTGCTCTTGATTTCATGCTCTGCTGTGCCATCTTGAATTTCTTAGTAGTTGTGAACAAGGTGCCTCATGTTTTCATTTTACATCGGACCCCACAAATTATGTAGCTGATCTTGGCTCCTGGTGTTTATATGTTTTGTCTCATTTAAAACTCACAATCATCTACAAGGCGTAGATGTTATCCCTATTGCACAAAGGTATTGCGGCTAAGAGAATTTCCTGAAGATTCCATGTGTTATAAAGGGAAATGTAGTCAAGAAATGTTGGCCTAAAAACCCACTGTCTTTCCACACTAGGCTAGTGTGGCTCTAAAGTAAGGCTGTTCTGAAGAAGGGGAGGGAAGCTAATGGTAAATCTTTGGAGAGACATAGGGGCGGGTAGGCAATGTAAGAGCTGCTAGAATACTTAACCTGGCTACTGGGGGCCACTTAATATATATGAGATATATAGATATCTATATCTATATCTCTATATCACATATATATCATTTAATTTTTTAAAGCTGTTTAACTTAATTTTTTAAAAAGGTAGTTTGTAATAAGACTGATTGCTCCACAAATCTGGTGGCTGACACAAGCACGATTTTGTTTTCTTTACAAAGGAGAGGCTAGAAACATTCGTAAAAAGAATGTGTTTTAGTTCAGGTTGTGACTTAGAGGCAGGCAAGTTTAGGATTAGAAGTCCCTTGTGCTTGTTTTTGCTCCAACATTCAGTTCATGTTTTTCTTTATATATATATTTTTTACATATAGGCATAAGACACAGTGGATTTGAAATTGTTTTGATGAAGAAAGTTGTAGGAGTAGAAATTACAATTACTTAGTATTCCTGTGTTTACATCTGTAAGAACCTAAAACTTTATCTTTGGTCTCCTTATCCTCCCATAATTTCAAAGGAAGGGTGTAATTTTTAACATTTTTTCATCCATAGTTTTAGTAATTTTTTTTATAGTTTCCTAAGTATAAAATAGAAAATTTCTACCTAGAGAAATATTTTAAAGAACTGAGAATTTCTAGTCCTAATATTCTCGGACAACAGCATGGCCTAAGTTGAAATAATGTTTTGTGTTTGTATAGAACCTTTAGTCTGTAATGCATTTTCACATTTGTTATAGGAAGAGGGATAAGACAGCAGAATGGGGGAAAGAAAGAATGTTGACCTGATAGTCTGACAGAACACAAAGAACACTATATGATGATTCCACAATAGGAACAAAGCA
>NW_011888837.1:5830504-5839267 GCF_000151845.1 Pteropus vampyrus
AGCACCAGGCTCACCACTGTTTTGTTAGTTACTCTTAAGTTTAATATGTTTGCTTCATAATGTGCAAAATAATTTTAAGAATATTTAACATAAACCTATCAAGGCCCAGAGATAGTGAGAAGTCTGGAAACACAATCTTGGCAGACATATAAGGAAGAGGGAGATCTGGTGCCTTCTACCAGATTTTTTTTTCTTTGAACTCCTAGGGTACATATACAATTGATTTTTTCTGCATATGGTATAGACCATTGTCTTTATTTAAATAAATAGGTCTGATCTTTCTAGCAAGATAAATGATTCACCATGTGCATTATTTTCTTTACTTTCTTGTTGTTTATTAATTTATTCTGTTTATCCTTTCATAAAAAAAGGAGATAGAAACCTATGTATCCATTTAGTAGAAATTCATTGCATAACTGGTATGTCTACTATGCTAAGTGCTGGTTATATAGAAACAGAAGTCAAAGCTTGTCTTTTCAAAACTTGCAGTCATATTAGAGGACCTTATAGTTAAAAGGGGAGAAAGCAAATACCTAATACATACTTATGCTATATTAAAGAAAATAAGTTTTGTTTTGAAATCATATCTTTTACTTGTATTTCATATCCTACATTTTTCTACTAATATTATAGGATTTTTGTTGTCATATTTTGTAATAAAATTAAACTAATTCTATCAGACAAGGCATTCAGCCTAGCCTTGCTGCATGTTGCCTTCTTTCATTGATTGCTATTATCATTTAGATTGATCAGATTTATTTGTTTTTTTCAGCAGTGGGTTGATTTCCTTTTCAGTTTTTCTTTACTTGAGATTCACATTCTTTAGAAAACATGCTGTTCCCCAGTTTCTCTTCTTGGCATCAGGTGGCTTCGTGTGGGTAGCTCCCACCAGTCTGAGTCTCTGTCTTGTTCTGAAGCCAGAATTTAGGCATGGTATGGCGTAATCCTCAGAAGAGTAAATGTTTAATGGGAATAGTTGCCTTCAACATCCGCTCTGGACTTTTGGTTTTAGTTGATTAATATGTTTTTATATGAGCATATAATACACTTGTAATTCTTATTTTGCAAGAGGGGAGAGGGATGGATGATTGACAGGTATCATGAGGTTATAGAAATTTGTTTATTCAAACAAACAATCCAATTAAAAAATGGGCAGAGGATCCGAACAGACATTTCTCCCAAGAAGAGATACAAATGATCAATAGACATGAAAAGATGCTCGACTGTACTAGCTATTAGGGAAATGCAAATCAAAACCATGATGATATACCACCTTACACCTGTTAGAATGGCTATCATCAACAGGTCAAGTAATAACAAGTGTTGGAGAGATTGTGGGGAAAAAATACACTGCTGGTGGTAATGTAAGTTGGTACGGCCACTACAGAAAACAATATGGAGGTTCCTCAAAAAATTAAGAATAGAATTACCGTATGACCCAGTAATCCCCTCTTCTGGGTATTTACCCAAAAAACTTGAAAACATTTATCTGCAAAGATATATGCACCCTGATGTTCATAGCAGCATTATTTATGGTGGCCAAGACATGGAAACAACCGAAATGCCCTTTAATAGATGATTGGATAAAGAAGATGTGGTACATTACACAACAGAATATTACTCAGCATTAAGAAAAGATGAAATACTGCCATTTGCAACAACATGGATGGATCTTGAGATAATCATGCTAAGCTAAACAAGTCAGACAGAAAAAGTTGAGAACCATATGATTTCACTAATGTGAGATATAAAACTAAGAGCAATAAATGAACAATACAAACAAACAGAAACTCATGGACAACAGTTTAGTGGTTACCAGAGGGAAAGTGGGGAGAGTAGGAGGTAGATAAGAGTAAAGAGGGTCAAATATATGATGATGGAAGACAATTTAATTTTGAGTAGTGAACACACGATGCAACATACATATGATGTATTATTGAACTGTAAACTTGAAACGTATATAATTTTATTAACTGATGTCACCCTAATACATTTAATAAAAAAAGAGCACCCTGGAGGTGCTTTTCTGTTCTCTGTCTCAATGTTCAGAAGGCTCAGTGACAGTAGAGATGCTGATGTCCTGAACCAGGAACTCTTTAGTTGTTCTTCTCAGAGGGTGAGGGGAGGAAATGAGGAAGGGTAATGGGGAGGGAGACTGCCTGGTACTTATAAAGAACCACGTGCATACACTTTTTCTTTCATTTGACTAGAGATGGTGCAGAAGAGGATGTATGCTCCCCACCATCGCTTTTGAATAATGAAACTGTTGGAAATAGGATAAGATATGAAACATGATAATACATAACATCAGTACATAAATTGTGAAATGTAAGATGAGGTTCTACTTTGCACCAATGTAAAAGTCATGAATCCTTTGTTAAGATAGAAACTAATCACATTGAAAAACTAAGAGAGTAGTATGGGAGTGGGAAGAAGTCCTACTTACTGTTGCCCCATTTACATCCCTAGATGGAGTTGTTCTTGAATGATAGGAAAGGATTCTGAATCAGAAAAATTAAGGCTGTGTTTTAAAAAACATTATAAAAAGCAATTTTCAGAATGCTTGACATCCAGATTTTTTGCTATATTGAGAATTTATTTGATAATATCCTTCACTTTAGTATATGTTTTTAGTGAGTTCTGTTTTTCACAAAATAAATCTAAATTTTAGTTGAATTAAACATTCTTCAAAGTAGGAAGGGAAAATATCTAATTGCGTGAGGTCAACATATTTTTGATGCTTGATTAAAAACTGTAATACATTATCTTATAATAACATATAGAAAAGCCATGTAGAAAACTAAACGAATAAATTAAACTAATGCGTAATCAACAAATACGTATTAAGAATCTGGTTTTTACTATTGCTTTTAAGGGTATCACGCAGTCACTTTATGTACAGATTTACAAATTTTAACTTACCCTCTGGGATCCATAGATTTGGAGATCATGGATCTACAATTTTATTATATTTGATACCTTAGTAGTGTGAGAGCTTTTCCATTAGGTGACTCTCTTTCCTGATAGCTATTTCAAGAGGCCTCTGGCTTATAAATGGACTTTGAGAACATTACTTTGCTATACAGATAAAGATTCAAATCATTAATATTTTGTCCTCCAGAAATGGTTTGTGAAAGTACTACGAGAGTAGTAATATGTAATGTTCTAACCAAATAGACTCTGTACATGGCTTCTTATTTCTCAATTAATGCAGTTATGAAATGGTCAGACCAAAATGATCAAATGGCTATACTCAATATATTTTTCTTTTAATATATTTATTGTATTTCTAATAGTTCCCCCAAAGCTATGTCAGCAAGTTCAGGTCAGACTTTTTATTATAGTGGTTCCTGAAACTGACTTTATATTAGAGCCAGTTAGGGTGTTTATTAAAAGCTCAGACCCCTAAACCAGTTCTGAGGATGCTAATTCAGTGGGATGAGTGTGGGTCCTGAATCTTTACTTTCAACAAGTTTCCCAGGTGATTCGATGACTGGTTCATGCACCAATATATGGGAAACTCTGATTTCGATAACCTTATTATCAGGTAATGGAAACAAGCGAAACCTCTTGACTGACAGCTGGCGTTATAATTGGCTGGTTCAGATTCTGCTTTCCAGGAGCAGCTGATATCACTACATTGACGAAAGAGGAAGAGTTGCTCTCTTTTCTTTTCCTGTTTGTTTATTGAAGTGAAACACAATAGTGAAGTACATCTTTTTTTTTCCTGTTTTCTCCTTGTCTTTTTGTCTTAATCAGATCATCAGTGGAGAGAATTTTTAAAAGTTATAAATTTGTGTATCTCAAACTCTTAACTATTTAGTACTCAGAATATATTTGAACAAAATGTAAATATATTGATGAATTTCTTATTTCCTGCTCGTTTTGGAGTTGACAGCATATTTGCTTTCTTTAAAATGTATACCGATTTCTTATGACCAATATTTATTGCCAAATATCTTAAATTTGAACAAATAATTTTTCTTGTAAATAAAAACAGCAAACTTTGTTTGTTTGATTTCAAATAAAATAACTGCCCTCTGGAAAGGTGGCACCAGGGCACTGTTCTTTATATGGGTTTATCTTTAAGATTTAATTATAGAGTTGTCCAGGAAGTACTATGTATTTTCAGTAAGTCTTATTTCTGAGATTATCAAAATATCTTTCATGTTTCTCTCATTCCCATCAGTTCTCTGGGCAGGCATGATGGTCCTGTGGGGAGATGGTATAAAAGGGAGAAATTCTTGTTAGCTTTGACTTGGTCTCTATCAGAGTCCTGGGCAGCTAGCTTCTAGGTGAAAAGGGGCATGCGAGCAGAGCTGCAGCCTGGGTTGGTCTTGTTCAGAGGAGGACATTTGGTACATGTATGATGTCAAGGTTAATGTCAGGACTATTTTGACACAGGATTGACCATACTTTTGTGGGCTGCTGACTATAGGGACCTGTTACAGAATGATACTTGGCCTCTAAGTCTTTGAATCTTAGGATGCTTAGGCTTCGTTTCTAGGCTTTCTCTGACATTGTTTCAATTGAATTAAAATTTTGCTAAAAGTGGGGTTGGAAGCTAGGTTTGGACCAAATCTAGAGCTATGGTACAGATAAAATAGATGGAGTGATGGTGGTTCTGGTGTTGGCTTGATGGCCTTCGCTACTTTGTGGGAAATCGAAATGTGGTTTCTTAACCCCAAGACAAATCAAGGAAGACATCCAGGAAGACAGCCAGGGATCCTTAGATAGTACAGCCCTTGGGTGCTTTGCTACTTTCCTTTTCTGGACCAGAATGCAATGACAATTCTGAAACCTCTCAGCCCGTCTTGCCAACAAATTTACCATTTTTGGAACCTGAGTGATCAGTGGTGCCGTCAGGTATGACTTGTCTCCTTGGAGCAATAGCCACGTATACACATTTTCATATAATTTCAAGAGTAGAAAGAGGTCTAGTTAGGATTCTTGCTCAATAGGGTGGGCTAAACTAAAACAACTTCCTTTGAACAATTTGGTCAGTGCCTCACTGATATTTGGTGCTTAATCCATGCTGAGGTTTAAAGCAAGCCCTCCACATTTGAGGAGGATTCTAGGGGCCTTTGTAACAGAGTGGGAACTGTGGTTAGGGTGAGGGGCTTTGGCACAGTGCTGGCCTGAAGTTTTTCCTTTGATGAATCCACAGGGCCCTAGTCAACAAGAAATGTAATTAAGTATACTCTGCCTTGTGTGCCTCTTGGCACACTGTGTGAAAACACTTAATATAATGCAGGAATTACCAAGCCCAGCCTGGGCAATTTATTCTCATGCTGCATAGTAGGCAAGGTGTGCTTTATCAGACTCTCTGCCACTCTTCAGATTTATTGCATAAACAAAGACTTCTTTGGTTATGCTTCAGTTCTGTTTCAGATTGGACTGTGTATGTTTTGCAGTAAAACAGCTATGTTGTGCCTGATTAAAGCAGCACAGTAGACTTGGCTGTTTCTTTTTGTATCATAGCACATGTGGTGAATTTTATTCAGAACAGTCTTCAATGGCAGTTGGAATATGAATAGCTTTTGGACGATGAGCTTTGGGATGCAAAAGTTAAAGATGTTGATGTGGCCTGAACATGTGTTATCTATCTTAGACTCTAGCATCTAGAGGCTAGATTCCTCAAGGACAAGAACTGTATCTATTTATCGCATCTGCCTCAGCAGCATAACAGATGTATGATATAAGAAATTTTTGATACTCTTTGTATTGAAAATTCTTGGTTTTATTTATCTACACTGTGCTAGCCCAGTCTGCCTTCCCTTCCTCAAACCTCATCCTATCCTTTGCTTTATTTTTGAATTCAGCAAATTGTACAGTTTCAGTATTAATTCATATTTTTAATTATATCACATGTCTAGTCATAGGTCATGGAACAATGAATAAGTAAAAGAGTGAAGGAGGAGAGTATATTGACATAGTGTATCATTCAGCAACTTCCTGTGCACGTGTGGAGACATCTAAAATATAATTACTTGGTTTTAGTCAAAGCTTTTGTTCCAATTACAAGCAAAATAATAGAACCTTGAAATTATAGCCTGAGAATAATTAGAAATGACTCATAATGGACCCCAATATTTATTCATTCATTAATTCAGAAAATATTTATTAAGCTCCCAGTATGTGTTCAGCATTGTATAAGGCACTAGGATGCAATGAATCAGACAGATGTGATCCTGTGTTCATGGAACCAAGAGTCTTGATGGAGATGTGATTAAACAATTATTGACGAGAATGGGTAAGAGATGGGCTAGTGTTTCAGACATGGAAAACAACATACTTGAGAAAGAGAGTGAATGAGAGAAGCAAGAATGTGCATATTGGAGGAACTAAAAGAATTCAGAATGGCCTGAATGTAGAGTGGGAGGAAGAGAGTAGTGAGAGATGAGGTTAAAGAGATAATCTTGGGCTTGCTAATGAAGGATTGGAAGCCCTTTAAAGGGGTTTGGACTGTATCTTAAGGCAATAGGAATTATTATAGGGTTTAGAGCTAGAGATATGTGATCAGATGCAGCATCATAAAGATATCAGAGTTCTGGCTGTGGCCTGGAGAACGGATTGGTTGGGGCAAGAGTGACTGATGGTGGCACTGACCAAGGTTGTGGCACTGGCTTGGAGAAGAGTAGGGATTTAATATTTAGGAAGTAAGATCATTAAGACTTGGTAATTGAAGAGGATGGAGGATGACTTTCAGGTTTCTGGGCTCAGGCCAACTGGGTGAATTGCAATACCATTCACTGAGAGAGGAAACACGGAAGGAGGAGCAGGTTTAGAGGAAGGATGATGAAGTAAGTTTTGGACAAACTCACTTTGAGATATCTGTGAAAAAGCCGAAGGAAGATGTTGCTTAGGCAATTGCATTTCATGGTCTGGAGTTAAGGAGTCTTGGATGCGGATACTGCATTGAGAATATTGTGACAATCCATACGAAATATAGAAACAATCTGATTAATGGTCCATGACCTCCTGGTATGTGAAGTTAAATTAAGGAATTAAGATTTGCATACAGAAAATAGAAGTAACAGTACGAGAAGGCTCAGTAGCAACTTGAGTATGCAATAAATATGTTCAGAGTCTGGAGAAAGAAAGTTCAATAGCCTGCAGTAATCAAGGATGTTTTCAAGCCAGTGTAATCTTTCTAAAATTCACCCCCTCACCTTCCCCTGCCTAAAACCATCAGTGGTTTCTCATTGAAGGTCCAAATTCCTTAGCCTGGTTACCAAAGGCCCTTCCTAATCTAGTTTCTCCCCAACTCT
Source organism: Pteropus vampyrus (assembly GCF_000151845.1). NCBI lineage: Eukaryota > Metazoa > Chordata > Mammalia > Chiroptera > Pteropodidae > Pteropus > Pteropus vampyrus. The sequence goes on from NW_011888837.1 coordinate 5,837,776, forward strand.
TTTTTTAAAAAAGTTATTTATTTAAATTAGTTTCAAGTATACAGAACATTGGTTAGACATCTATATAGTTTATAAAATGATCCCCCCCAATTGTGCCCTCTCTTCCCTGGCCCTCTATCTAGCTATCATATTAATGCTAACTGCATTCCCTCTGCCATGCTCCTCCTCCCTGTGGCCAACTATCAACTACTAATTTGTGCTTCTTTAACCTTTCACCCCATTCTCCCAGTCCCCCACCCCCCCTCCCTTCTGTCTGTCACCAAATTGCCCACGATATTTGTGAGTCTGTTTTTGATTAGTTTGTTCTTTTTGTTCCTGAGATTCTGCATATAAGTTAAATCATATGGTATTTATCTTTCTCTGTCTGACTTATTTCACTCAGCATAATAACCTCTAGGTCCATCCATGTCGTAGCAAATGGTAGGATTTCTTTTTTTTTTTTAATGGCCGAGTAATAGTCCATTGTATATATATGAACCATAATTTCTTTATCCAGTCGTCTATTGATGGGCATTTAGGTTGCTTCCATATTTTGGCTATTGTAAATTATGCTGCCATGAATATTGGAGTGCATAGATCTTTACGAATTATTATTTTGGTTTTCTGTGGATAAATATCCAGAAGTTCAGTTGCTGGGTCAAAAGGTATATCCATTTTTAATTTTTTGGGAAACCTCTATACTGTTTTCCATAGCGGCTGTACCAATTTGCAATCCCACCAACAATGTATGAGGGTTCCCTTTCCTCTGCATCCTTGCTAACACTTGTTATTTTTCGATTTATTGATGATAGCCATTCTGACAGGTGTGAGGTGATATCTCATTGATGGTTTTAATTTGCATTTCTCTGATGATTAGCGACCTTGAGCATCTTTTCATATGTCTATAAGCCATCTGTATTTCCTCTTTGGAGAGGTATCTGTTCAGGTCTTTTACCCATTTTTTAATTGGATCGTTTGTTTTTTTGTCGTTGAGTTGTATAAGTTCTTTATATATTTTGTATATTAACTCCTTATCAGATGTATCATTAACGAATATCTTCTTCCAAACAATCCGTTGTCTTTTTGTTTTGTTGATAGTTTCCTTTGCTGTACAAAACCTTTTTAGTTTGATGTAGCCCCATTTGTTTATTTTTCTTTTGTTTCCCTTGCCCATGGAGATATATCTGAAAAGAAATTCCTGTTAGTAATATTGGAGAGTTTACTGCCTATGTTTTCTTCTAGAAGTTTTATGGTTTTGGGTCTTACGTTTAAGTTTTTAATCTATTTTGAGTCTATTCTTGTATACAGTGTAAGAAGATGGTCCAGCTTCCTTTTTTTTTCATGTATCTGTCCAATTTTCCCAACACCATTTTTTGAAGAGACTGTCTTTACCCCTTTGTATATTTTTACCTTCTTCGTCATATATTAAGTGAGCGTATAGGCGTGGATTTATTTCTGGGCTCTCTATTCTGTTCCAGTGATCAATGTATCTGTTTTTATGTCAGTACCATGC
>NW_011888837.1:5839317-5844349 GCF_000151845.1 Pteropus vampyrus
TCATATATTAAGTGAGCGTATAGGCGTGGATTTATTTCTGGGCTCTCTATTCTGTTCCAGTGATCAATGTATCTGTTTTTATGTCAGTACCATGCTGTTTTGATTACTGTAGACCTGTAGTATAGTTTGATATTAGGTAGTGTGATACCTCCAACTTTGTTCTTCTTTCTCAAGATTGTTGTGACTATTCATTCGCCCTGACTCTTAACTCTTCACCTTCTGCTCTTTTTTCCCTCTCATTTTCCACTTTGGTACCTACTTATTGATTTTTCCAAGTGTGAAACTGCTTCTCACTTCTATGTCTCTGCCCATGATGCTCCCTTACTGGATTCTTGTCTTGCTCTTCCACGAATTGTCTGATTAGCAACTCCAGTTGACCTTTCAGACAGAGCTCTGTTCAGGTTGTTTTCCTTATGATGCTTTTCCTTGCCTCTAAATATAGCCTAAATCCCTCCCTGCTATATTTCTCCCCCTTGTACATACTTCTATTACTGCATATAGTGTTGTTTTTGCTTGTTTTTTAAAAAAATTTTTGTTTATATTTCTATCCCTTTTCCAGACTTTTAAACTCCTTATTGACAGTGATCAATTTTTTTTTCATTATGTACCCAGTACTATCTAGAATAGTGTTTGGCCTATGCAAGATGCTCAATAAATTCTAAACTAGAATGATTACATTTAGCTTCACGTATAAAAGTGTAGGGTAGATTACAGGAATATAGGAACTGTATATAGGAATATGTTGACTAGATTTTTATGTGTTTAATAACTTCAATAGCACTAATTAGAAACTTGGTGCTGCATACTTATTGTTAACAATAATGGCATTAATAAAGTCCAGCCAAATCAGCACTTGTATACTTTTTGAGCTCTGTTATCTCCAGAATCATTTTGGTTCAAACCTTAGCTTTATTCCCATTTTTCTGTTTCAAAAAGTTGAAATTGTGCTAGTTGTAACTAACCCCCCAAACTTATCCAACTTAATATTCAGTCATTTTTAACCCCATTTATTCAGACACCCTGTCTACCCTGGGTCCCCACACTGAGGATATGGGGACAGACATGGCTCTACTGGCAGGCAGGTTATAGCTTCAGGGGAGAGTTTGCTAGAGGCTTTAGTGTAAGTAGCCATTATTACTGCTAGCCATTAAGCTACAGTACCAAAGAAACTGAGTTTTTGGTTCTGAATATTTTCTGACTTCTTTCAAATGGGGTAAAAGGGGTCAAATATGTTGCAATAGAAAGAAATCTAAAAAAATTAATTAAAAATAAATTTTAAAAATTTACTATATTTACTACTATAAAAAATTATTAACACAAACTAAAAATTACATTTTTTCTTATGATATACAAATTTTGAAGGTTTGCTGCATTCTCATGTGCTTTCATTGTGCCTTCAGTGAAAATGTTTTTTTTTTAGAGGAATAATTCCAGAATTAACATTCTGAAACTGATATGTAATTGCATAGGATTTGATGTAGAGGTTTAAATTTATAGAAAACTCGGCTAGATCTATTCAATCAAGCCAGGCACAAGTATATTCGACTTTTCTTCTCAGCTCAGCTTTCCTTGACGCCCCTCCGTTCCATCCAGACTATTTTTCTCTATTCCTCCCCGACAGCATTTCCGCCCATACCTACAGAGTTATTATATTATTTCTTTTGATATGAAGTGAGGAACATGTTTCTGCCTTTATGATTATAGAGGAATTATGTAGCCCGATGAGAGGAATGACTATTGTATAAAAAATGTCTGTGCTAAGTCTTCATGATAAAAGCAGCGTAGGCAGAAGCCAAAACTGCTGAACGTTCCTGAAATCTCAATTTGTGCTGCTCAAAGAGGATGATATGTTGGTGTTAGGAAGGCGTGTTTACTTCTGAGCTGCTTTGCAGGGCTGAAACCTATTGCAGTGCAAACTGGAGCATTTGAGCATCATGCCAGGTAGCCCAGTGGCATGTGACTAATAGCATAGATTCAAGTAGGAAGAAAAATGTTAGCTGTTCACTACTTATTGAAACATGTATCCTACGAGAATGGGAAAATCTGAAATTATTTAGCCAGCGTTAACTAGAGTTTTGAAGCAATAATTTCAGCATGGATTTAAGTAGTTGCTAATAAATAGGTACCTGGGATGATCTCTGTGGAGATAGCTTGTTTTATTAAATGAACTCACTATACAGGCTTTTAAAGCTCTGAATTATTTCAATGTGGTCCTAGACTTAGCCTGTAAAATCCTTTTGCTTTCTCTTACTGTGTATGGTTTGGGGCTGTAAGAATGGTGCTCTGTCAATGCTGGCTTATGTTTCGTGGTGTTTTTTTCCGAGGTCTCTTACCTTTAGATGTCCCTGTTCATACCACAGCCCCCTGAAGGAGATGTAGGGAGCCTGAAGTGACAGCCAATAGCTGTTGCCTTGGACTTCAAGTTTGAGAAAAATAGGTATGAGAAAACAACCCCATACCTATTTCATTGGAGAATTAGAGTATATAAGAAATCAGGTCTTGTTTTGGTTGTCTATAATATGCCCCAAACAAAACAAAAACAAAAAAGAGATCACTGGCTATATAAGCAATAGAACCAGCCAGTGTTCTGAATTGGGGTATTCAGAGCTTTCAGTTGAGCATTGCAGCATTTTTACTAGTCCCAAAGCTAATGTTTGTGGAATGCATGCATGCATGATGATCTCAATTTAAATAGTGCAGAATTGTAAGCACCTTTTTAGGCTAAAATAAGAAGACATCTAGAGGAATAGGAGTGTCTGGAGATGCAGGAAAGAGAAGCATTTATAGATTAACTTAATACGACAGAAGGGGATAGGTAGAGATTGTACAAAGAAAGATTTGCCTGAGGCAGAAGGAGGAATCCCATTGAGAAGCTAAAAAGAAGGGATGAGAGGTTCAGAAGAAATTCAGATGAGTTTGTGGCAGATGGGTGGGAGAGGAGTGTGGTTTGGTGTAACTGGGGTGGTTTACACATGATGATGAAGGATTTGTAAAGAGCGGTTGAAGCTGGGCAGGGCCACTGAGTGGAATGGGAGGGATCCTAGCCTTGGTTTGGCTCACCCAGGGCACCCAGGGTAGATGCTGGAGCCTACACAGAAGGAATGGTCCTGCCAGTTGGTCACATGTTTACAAGTTTAAATTTGGAGCTATCTGCAGGCCTTACACCTCACTTTGTTCTCTCTAGCTCCTCGATTTCTGACTTCTCAGCCCTCTATTTGTAAGTCAACCTAAACCCCGCCAGTTAGGCATATAATCAGCTTCTCTGCCTCTTTAACTTCAGCTCTACTTCCTAATTATAGCTCTGTCTTTTCACAGCTCAGCAGTTTTGCAAATGGATTTTTGGATAAGAAATCCATGACAGGACCCAGCTCTCAAAACCATTTTGTCTTATCCAGCTTTGAACAGGAAGCCCTCTCTGTTCTAGCTTTTGGGTTGAACTTAGACAGAGGGAGCAGATCAAGGACAAGTAAAAGGATTAGTGACTCGGTCAAGGGTCCAGCTCTGAAGTGAAATCACCATTCTTAAGTGGAATACAATATAGGGTATGCGAGGTTTGTCTAATTCTGTGCAGCAGCCTTGAAGAGATCAGATTTTGGGTTTGAACCAGTTAGTGGCTTTTGGGGAACTATATGACAAGATACATGGATGAGGAAGATAAGGATGTTGGCAGAAATGTCACTGAAGTAACATTCTATGGGGTCCATAGTGGAGTTGAAGAGGTTGTAGCAATAGGTAGGCTGATGTAGAGAAGGTGTCAGATGACCAACCCTGCTAAGGCCCAAGTTAGTGAGAGGGAATGGTATTGAGATTCTCACACCCATTCTATGTTCTTAAAGACTACTCTTATATCCCATCTCAACTCTCTCACCTTTCTTAAAACCATAGGTATATACTGAAGATTCACAGTCATGTTAGAAGGTTGTAGTAGATGAACAAAAAGATCTTTCCAAAGCCCACGATTCCATTATGTTCTACATGGAGAAAAAAAAGAGCATGATTAAATGACTTATTTGGTCAATGATCAATGATGATACCACAAACACAATGTGTCTTTAGCCTTTTAGTCTTATGTTGACCTCTTTTCTTCTCTCTTTTTTTTAGCCTTGTTCATCTTGCCATATGCATTTTTAATATTTGACCTGAAAGATTCCTGAACTGTGCCTCTGGGGCGGGCAGGGGATGGAATGGTGTTCTCTGATATGCTGATGCTGGTATTTGGGTTTCTTTCTTTTTTTTTTTAATGATGTGTTTTAGGATTCTTTCTCTCAGAAGATCTTAAAGTTAAGATTCCATCAAAGGTATTCATGCAACGAGGGCTATGGGACAGGTTCCTGTAGGCCATACCAACAAGACTGCTTACTGTTATGGTAGCCGTGTGTTACGATGTATATTCTGAATTCTTCTTTTTTAAATTTATTTATTTTTATTCTGGTGACATTGGTTAACGAAATCCAGTAAGTTTCAGGTGTATAATTCAACATATATATATTGCATTGTGTGTTCACGGCCTATAGTTAGATTTTTTTCTGTCACCATATATTTGACCCCTTTAACCCCATCTACCTCCCCTGCCTCACCCCATTCTCTGGTAACCACTAGTCTGTAGTCCATGTCCATGAGTCTCTGTTTGTCCTGTTTGTTGCTATTAGGTTTATATCCCACATATAAGTGATATCATGTGATTTTCAACTTTTTCTGTCTGGCTTATTTTGCTTAGCATGATTATCTCGAGGTCCATTCATGTTGTTGCAAATGGCAATATTTCATCTCCTCTTATGGCTGAGTAATATTCCATTGTATATATATATACCATAGCTTCTTTATCCAATCATCTGTCGTAGGACACTTCAGTTGCTTCCATGTCCTGGTCACTGTGAATAATGCTGCTATGAACATTGGTGTGAAAATATCTTTTTGGATATGAGTTTTCAAGTCTTTGGGGTAAATACTCAGTAGAGAGATTGCTGGATCATATGGTAGATCAATTCTTAGTTTTTTGAGGAACCTCCATCCTGTTTTCCATGGTGGCTGT
>NW_011888837.1:5845634-5851129 GCF_000151845.1 Pteropus vampyrus
GATTGCTGGATCATATGGTAGATCAATTCTTAGTTTTTTGAGGAACCTCCATACTGTTTTCCATGGTGGCTGTACCAATTTGCAGTCCCACCAGCAGTGTATATTCTGAATTCTTAGGAGATGCTGGACGTATTAGCCTCAGAATTCTTTCTTTCTCCTCCTTTTTATTGCTCATGGTGGACACTTGGGCTTTAGAGGTTTTTTGCTTTGTCTGCTACCCATTTTCTCAAATTTATTTTCTTGTCATTTGTCCCTCTTTCTCATGTCAATAGGATACTACTGTGGCTTCCAAGTGCTGGGCCTATAATCACATAATTTCTACTTGTAGGATTAGTTTTGGTCTCTGGGAAGTCATTGATCCATAACTTAGCAACGAGAGAAGAAAAGTGGGAAGCCCGAGCAACTCAAAAGAAAATTGTTGTTCTCTCTTCTTTCTGCTGTCCAAATCACTCCTTTCATGATAGATAACTCCAGAGGTTTCTGTGAGATGTGTTCCATGCTGTAGTTTTACCTACTGATTTAAAGGCCCCATATGACCTAAATCTGTATGTGATTTTCCCATTATAATACCATATTAATAAATGACATTTTTCATATCCTAGATATGGTATTAGGTGCTTTAGATGCAAAATTTCATTTAATTTTCAAGACAGTTGCATGCAATAGATGCTGTTATTATCCTCACTTTACAAATGAGGAATCCGAAGTTTAGAAGATAAACCACTTATTGACAGCCATTTAGCTAAGTGGTTTGGGGAGGATTTGAGGCCTCACATCTGACTATAGAGTTTAAGGAGAATGCTTTCTTTTTTAAAATTATTTTGACAGCCTCAAAGTACAGTTGCATGCTGGTAGGATTTAATTGTATGATATTGTTATACCATGAGTGATGTGATTGGGTTGAGTATATATTTGAGACATATAGTTACAAACCATATTATAAAAAAAACCCCAAACTTACCCCACTAGCAAACGGAATCAAATTTTGATCGACCTTGCTGATTCCTTACTCAAGTAGCATTTACTCCTAAAGCTTTCCTTCTCTTTCTTCCTGTCTTTTTTCTCTTTTTATTTTTCTTTTTTCCTGCTCTTATGTTCCCTCTCCTTTTAAAAAAAAATCCCCCAGTATATCTTCCTAGTAGGAGTTTCAGGTGTACATGCATGAATTATTTATTGTTACTGTCCTGTGTTTCTATAGTGGATTTGTGGAGAACTTTCTCATGGGGATAACTATGTATAATTATTAATGACAGTTACAAACTGATCTGAAGAGAAAGCTTAGAAACAGTTGGGCTGTTTTCTTGCAAAAGTTAGAATACTTATGTTAGCATAAGAGAGATGGAGGAAAGGCATTCCAGGAGACAGCCAGGTTCCCAGATATGTATACCCATGTTGGGAGCCCAGATCATGTTCGATAATTTCATCATGAGCACAGACTAAATGTTCTAGAAGAGTTTTTTATTTTGGGTATGTTACGAATAAAAGTTTCCATCTTTGTTTCTCAGTAGTGTCCATTCTAACTAGATCATATCTCAAGGGCAGTGCTCGTACATATGGTTGGGCAGGTTGTGTGCTTTGTAACTCTAGGGGTTGTGATTTATATTTCTACACAGCTATAGACGAAGTCTGGACTGAGAGTATACAGTCAATTCTCATTATTTGCAATAGTTATTGAATATAAAGTTGCCACAAACACGGAATTAACTAATTCTGAACCATTGCTCCTAGAGGAAATACAGGATAGGGCTCCTGTGAGCCTCTTGTCATAATGTTTTTGTCAACTGATCAATACATAACCTGGTTTTATGTGTGTTTCTGTTTAAAGATGCCTTATTTAATATATATTGTTGATTCATTATCACTCTATTCTTGGCCAATAGCATTATAACTTGTGCCATAACGAAGCTCATCTAACACACATATTTTCTCTGTAAAGAGCATCACAACCTTCTTGTGCTTAGGACACTAGACAGCACTTCGGTTCTATGCTCCGGGGCCATTTTAAACAGCGAATGTTGGAAACAGCAAATTTCCAACAAAAAAGTGCATAAATATGAAAAATATGGCACTAAGTTGACTGAAAAAAAAAGACACTTTTAACTATGTGGGAGCTGAAATAAGAAGGCGGAAGGTCACCTTATTTGATCTCAGGAACGTATGCGTCAGGTTACTCAAATATATTGTCTCTCTGTGCATGTTCTCAAGAGACCATGAAAGCACTGAAAGTATTGATTTTGGGGTTACAAATAAATTTTAGCCAGTAGGTGAATTCACAAATATGATATCCTTGAGTAATGAAGATCAACTGTATATTTTTTAAACTAAGAACGGAGGGAACCCAAGGAAGATGTTAGGCTGAGAATGATTTAAAGGGAAGTAGGATTATAGCACTTAAGAGTTAGAGGCAACTTTAGATAGCACCCAGCCTAATCTGTTCAGTTCTTGAATGAAGAAGAGGCTCAAAGACATTATGTGATTTGTTGAAGGCCATACAGCTAATGAACAAACATTTGAGCTGGAGTAGTGTAGTAGTTCAGGTGAACCCAAGTGTTGATGTACCCTACTGATGTTCTGCCCCTCCCTGTGTACCAGGGTGACTGTCCCCACAGGACTGCCCAGAGCTCTTATATTGACAGGGAAGAGCAAGGGCGTTAATGTCACTAAATAGCTCTTCCAAGTGTAGGCTTCTTTCTCAGTCAGTTCAGGCTTCTATAACAGAATGCCATAGACTGAGCAGTTAATAAACAATAAAAATTTATTTCTCATAGTTCTGAATGCTGGAAAGTCCAAGATCTAGATACCAGCAGAGTCAGTGTCTGATGATAGTCCACTTCTTGGTTCACAGATGGTAGGCAGTCTTCTTGCTGTCACCTCATATGGCAGAAGGGATCAGGGATCTCTCTGGGATCTCTTTTATAAGTACGCTAATCCCACTCATTAGGTCTCTACCCTCATGACGTAATCACCTCCCAAAGATTCCACCTCCAATACTGTCACAGTGGGGATTAGGCTTCAACATAAGAATTTTGGGGAAGGCAGGGACACAGACATTCAATCTGTAGCGGCTTTACAACCCATTTGTTTAATTCTTCATTCAGGAACTTTTTTTGTGTACCGTGTGCCCACACAGTGCTCAGTGCTGGGATACTGTGGTTAAATAGGACCTCACAAGAAGGTAAGAGTCCAGTGGAAAGCCTTCAAAGGAGGAGTAGGCACTAGCACACATGAGGCTTGAGGCCATTGGCACTGGGCCATCTGGAAGGAAAATTCCTTTCCCAGCAAGAAAAACTCTCCAAAGGAAGTAGACTTAATGTCATTAATCAAAATCCTGCCCTAAGAAGCCTCTCATGTCACTTACCTAGCTCTGGTTTTTCTGAACCTAGACAGGGCCAGACTATATTTGACCCTGGACAACATGGGTTTGAACTTTGAGGGTCCACTTACATGTGGATTTTTTTTTCAATACATGCGGTACATGCATTTTCTCTTCCTTATGATTTTCTTAAGAACATTTTCTTTTTTTAGCTTACTTTATTGTAAGAATACAGTATGTAATATATATAACATTCAAAATAAGTGTTAATCAACTATGTTATTGGTAAGGCTTCTGGTCAACAGTAGGCTATTAGCAGTTAAGTTTCTGGGGAGTCAAAAGTCATAAGTGGATTTTTGACTGCATATGGGGTAGGCACCCCTAACTGCTGCATTGTTCAAGGGTCAGCTGTATACTTAACTGGCTGTGATAGTCCTTAGGTTCATTTTTTTTTCCTCCAGTTTAAGAAATGTGGTGAAGCCCGTGACAGAATCTGATGCCACCCCCTTACACGGTCACAGTAAAATGTCCAAAGGCCTTTTATAGGTCTTGTTGGTTCTAGGGAATGTTAAGTAAAATAACTTCTTTGACTATATACGTGTATGTGTGTGTGTGTATGCACAGAAACATACAGATATGCTTATATAATTAAATAATGTTGATTATATATGCATATAAATGTTATTTACTTAACATTTAACAAGATGATGTTCTCTTTTGTTTAAGATTATTCAGCTGTGAGTGATAACTGTGTCCTCTCTTAGAAATGGAGGTGATCGACAAGGGAAACTTCAGGTACTGTCTTGGGGGCTGGAGGGAGCCCCCTACATCTGGCGTGTATCATTTTGGCATTAGTACATGTCTCTTCACTCACTCTCTGAAGGAGAGAAGAAGTTCAGATTTGGATTTTGGGGTGCCGTGGCAGTGTGAGTAGTGGTTAACAGCATGTGCTTTGGAGTTAGATTGAACTGGGTTCTAATCTTGTCTCCATGTCATCTTGGGTATATTACGAAGGCTCTCTTTGCTTCTAGATTCTGTTAAATGGTGATAATCACATGAAACTCACTGGGTTGTTTTAAGAATTAATATAGGTAATTGCATAAAATTTTAGTGCAGTGCCACTTAAAGAGGGCTGGATAGATGGTATTTTTTGGTAGTAGTAAGTGGCCAGGTGGTTCTAGTTGTAATTATTGGTGGCCAAATGCACTCAGTGTGCATTGGCTTAATCTAAGGCAGGAGCTTCCAGTCCTGGACTCCCCCACCAGGCACTCGTTTTCCCTCTGCAGTTGGTCTCCGGTTGAGGGGCGACTCTGCCTCTTGTCTCTTGCCTGTGGAGAACCTCACTTTTAGTTTCTTTGGAGAGTCTGGTGTGAAACTGCTTATTACTTAAGCTCTGCAGTTGTTCCTAATTTTAGAAGGAGAGTGATCATTACATTTAGTAAACAGCACTCTGGTCCATATTTTTATTTTATCCAAATGCAGAGCTTAGCTAAAAAAATATAAGGGTGCCCATAGAGAACGGTTTGGCTCCAGGGCCAAAAACTGAGTTGTTTTGTTTCTGGAGGGTCCCATGCAAATGTCTGGTGAGGATGTGGTCAGAAGTTCAGGGAAAATTAAACCAGGGATCAGCAGCATTACAGATAAGCCCAGATAGTCATCCAGGATGTGTGTAGAGGAATATATCTGAAGAATTATGTAATTTCTTTTAACTGTGTGCTCTTGCTGCCTGTTTTCATAATCAGATTGATTTTCTAGCCTTGATAAAAAGATCACAACTATTACATAATAATTCCCTGTTACTTGGCAGTGTGTGTCCCTGGACAAATGACTTAATCTCTTGTTACAAGATGGGGGGATGTTTTTAGTACCTATCTCCTAGGCTTGTTCTGAGAATTAAATGAGATGAATAGGTGCATGAGCAAATGAATGTACCTGAGATCGTGTGGGATCATGAACTTAGCACAGTTGCTGCTTTGTGTCAGAGTAGGCATTTGATAAATGTTAGCTGATAAATGTATTGCTATTGAACTGTAGTAAATAATTGGAAAAAATAAATGTGATCTTAAGTCTTAAATTAGCCTTAAATAGGTAAATGCTAACTAAATACTGAGGACACTTCTACTTTCTGGTACCTGAGATTTATAAGTAATTTATAAGTAATGACTACCTACTGTGTGTGTGT
>NW_011888837.1:5851398-5853859 GCF_000151845.1 Pteropus vampyrus
CCCCCACCCCTGCCAAAATAATATGCTGCCTTCTGCATGTAGTCACTGGAGAGGGGATAGCTCAGTGCCAGTCTCAGACAAGTCAGAGAAGGTGGGTACCAGTCCCATGGGCTGAATAGCAGGGCCTTGGGATGTGACAGTAAGGATAGAGGTGAATAAAGCCAAAATGAACACTTAGAAGTCTGTTGATTGAGCAGGGTAAATTTGATGGAGTGTATGATAAAATCATTTTCCAAAGAGTTTTTCCTATTGCATATTTGGAGTACCACCACCCCTCAACTTATTACTTTTTAGATAATTTAGGTACAAAAAAGCAATTTGCCAGAGACATAGGACCTTAATTGGTTTTTATCTTTGGTACTCCTTTTTACCTTCCAACTCCTACTTCTACCAATTTATTCTTTTCTCCCTAATAAGCCTTGCTTGGATTCTGAAATACCTTAAATATAGCTAGTATTCCATAATAGGATGCTTTGTTAGTGGGAATGACTCTGGGTTATAGAATATTAAGAATATGCTAAGCTCTGAATGCTGCATTAGCATAAATAAAATAATTTCTTTTAGATTTTAAATAAGATTATAGTTGATAACACTATATATAATTGAAATTTACTAAGAGAGTAGAACTTAAATGTGCTAACCAAAAAAAAAGAAAGAAAAAGTTAAATAGGTGAGGAGATAGATATATTAATTAACTAGATGGGACAAATCCTTTATGTAAATCACTATGTATATAAAATCACCATGATGTACAAAATACATATTTTACTATTTCATTCGTCAATTAAATATCAGTACAGTTGAAATTAGAAAAAAGATTCTGGGAATAATATTATTAGTATTCGTATAATGAAATATAAAAAAGGTGGTTGAATTATACTAAATAATGCATTTTCTTGCCTCTTTCTTAGCTTACCTAGTTAGTAAGAATTATTACTTAAAGCATTTGTGTCATTGGATGAGATTTCATACCTAGAGATATTTGTTGAACTTATGTTATAACTGGATCTGGCTTTTAGTCCCCTTTAATTTATTCATTTGGCAACTTTTTTTTTTGATTGAAAAAATAACACGAATTTTTGCTTCCTTTTAAATTTTACTTTTACTTTTTATAATGGAAAATTTCACATAAATACAAAAGAATAATGTAATGAACACCTATGTATTATCACCATCTATCAATTCCTGGCCACTTTTTTAAACCTATACACTTTCCTACTTCTTCCCATATTGTGTTACTTTGAAGTAAATCCTAATTGTATTTCATCAACAAATATTTAATATGTATATATAAATGATAGTGACTTTTAAAAATAACACCAACATAACATTATCACACCTAACAAAATAATTAATTATTCTTTAAAAACCTCAGATATTCAGTGATGTTCAAATATCTAATTACTTCTGTTTTTGTTTGTTTGTTTGTTTGTAAGGATCCATATTAGGTCCAGAAATCATGATTGGTTATATTTCATTTTATTTACTTCTTTAATAAACTCTTTTTTGAAGTTGTGCATTTTTTTTTTGTTGAATATCTAATGACGATACCCTCAATGAGAACTGGATCAGTTTCCTAGCTCTTTCAGGAACTTGTTGCATGACACGAGCAAATTACTTCACCTCTTAAAGTCTGTTTCCTAATTTGTAAAATGGTAGTGTTGCACTAGAAGACATTTAAAGTCATTTCTATTTCTCAGATCTTATAATGATATGAACTAATGACAACAAAAAAAGGGACATTTGGATTTCTTTTTTCTTTTGCTAGAGGAAATGTCTTTTAGAAAGGTCATAAATCAGAACAAAGATCAAATGTTAGATGTTGGGCTGGAAGGTTCTTTTTTTTTTTTTTTTAGAAGAAATTATGCTCTCATGAAAATTAGCATTTGGTATATTATCTCTAGAGTACACAAACTATTCCTTTCACCCTTATTTAAGGGTGAAAAAAAATATTTGGGATTTAATTTAAAAAACTTGTTAGGTGGAAGGGTTTTCTTTGGAACTGGTGGACTGAGTTATTTTAAACTAACCCTCCTACTAAAAAAACCCTAAAATATATACAAAATATGAAAAACCTTGCTTAAAGGCATAGGGAAGCTATTAAGATAGTAAGAAATTATAGGACCAAGATACAGGAGAGAAAGTATCTGAAAGCAGTAATTGCAAGGCTGAGAAACTGAGCATAAGTTTTTAACACAATTGTAGGGCTGATAGAGGATCAAAATGGGACTAGGTCCTACCTGGGAGTGGGACTGGTAAATACTCCAGACTTTCATCTGAGAACTCAAAAGACTGAATCCTAAAAGTGAGAGCGAGCAGGAAATAGGCTAGTCCCACAGAGACTGGAGCTGAGCTATGAATAGGTCAATCCCTTGTTGGATTAAGTTGGTTTTAGAATTATTGGTGCCTTTAGACTAGCTGCCTGTCAATAGTAAAGTTATTCCTCTCTGGAGGAAGATAG
>NW_011888837.1:5853909-5866562 GCF_000151845.1 Pteropus vampyrus
AAAAAAACCCTAAAATATATACAAAATATGAAAAACCTTGCTTAAAGGCATAGGGAAGCTATTAAGATAGTAAGAAATTATAGGACCAAGATACAGGAGAGAAAGTATCTGAAAGCAGTAATTGCAAGGCTGAGAAACTGAGCATAAGTTTTTAACACAATTGTAGGGCTGATAGAGGATCAAAATGGGACTAGGTCCTACCTGGGAGTGGGACTGGTAAATACTCCAGACTTTCATCTGAGAACTCAAAAGACTGAATCCTAAAAGTGAGAGCGAGCAGGAAATAGGCTAGTCCCACAGAGACTGGAGCTGAGCTATGAATAGGTCAATCCCTTGTTGGATTAAGTTGGTTTTAGAATTATTGGTGCCTTTAGACTAGCTGCCTGTCAATAGTAAAGTTATTCCTCTCTGGAGGAAGATAGCATCACCCAGAGCCTGTAAAGGACTCTACTACTTTTTGATATCAGATATTTTGTACACAAGCAGAAATAGCCAGGCATATGAGAAGATAAGATGTAACTGAAAAATAAAAGACTCACCAGGGTCTCTCAGATAATAGAATTATCGGAGGCTTTACAACTATGATTAATATGTTCAAGGAAAAGACTGAGAATGTAGTAGATAACTGGAAACTAAAAAACCAAATAAAATTATATAATTAATGAAATACAACAACTATAAGAACTCAGGAATGGCTTTAACGGTAATTCGATACAGTTGAAGAGTAAAGTAGTGAACTGAAAGGTAGAGTAGAAGAAAATATTTAGTCTGAAGCACAGAGAGCAAAAAGAAAGGAAAATACAGAAAATGGTGTAAGAGACAAATGAGATCTGGTGAAAGGTACAACATTTTGTAATTGGTGTCCCATAAAGAGAAAAGAGATGAAATGGGGAGGCAACATTTGAAGAGTAACTGAGAGACCTCAAACAAGTATTTTGAAGCTTACACAGGATAAATGACAAAAAGAAAACTTACCATAAATACTAAGAACCAAGACAAAGAAAAAATAATAAAACCAGCCAGAAAATAGACACATAACCTTAAAAGGAGAAACAAGATATTTAGGTGGTTTTCCAATGGAAACAAAGAAAGCCAGAAAACAATAGAAAGTTATTTTCAAAATGGTGAAGGAAAACAACTGCATATAGAATTCTATACCTAGCAAAAGTGTCCTTCAAACATAAAGGTGAAAAAAGACATTTCCAGACATAGAAAAACTGAGAGAATTTATTGTTAGCAGATCTACAAGGAACAAAATACTAAAGAATGTTCTTCAGGCAGTAAAGAAATTATCCCAAAAGGAAGCTGAATGAAGGAAGGAAAGAAGAGCAACAAAAAGGGTACATACGTGGGTAAATCTAAATGATTATTTACTATTCAAAAACAATTTAAAAAATATATAAATTTAAAATATACAATTGAAATAGTACATAGTTTGGGAGAGGATTAAATGTAGAAAAAAATGTTCTAAGTTCCTTGCATGAACTAGGAAGTAGTACAATACTAATTTAGTTTAGACTTTAATAAGTCAAGGATTTATGTTAATTTCTAGAGTATCAATTAAAAGCACAGTTAAGGAACACATAACTAACAGGCAAATAAAAGGGAGAAATAGACTAATAAAAATTCTTGATATGTACAAAATAAGCAAGAAGAGAAAAAGGAACAAATGTTAAGCAAATAGTAAGATGAAAGATTTAAACATAAATACATCTTTAATTTCATTAAATATAAAATATTAAATTCTCCCATCAAAGGATAAAGATTAACAGACTAGGAAAACAAACAAAAACTCTAACTTTATGGTGCTTACAAGAAACAAATCTTAAATATAAGGATTTAGAAATGTTGAATGTAAAAGTTTGGAAAATGAAATACTATGCAAACACTAAAACAAAAGAAAACCAGTGTAGCTATGATATTTTAAGATAAGAAATATTAAGAATGACATTTAAACAGGTCATTACATCAGGAATATGTACTACTTTTTAATGTGTATGTACCTAGTAACATGGCTTCAAAATATATATAAAGCAAAATTGACAGAATGACAAGGAGGAATAGTAATATATGTTCACTGAATAAAATATAAATATGTAGAAAGGATATTTACTGAGAATTTTTAAATCTCAGATAATTGCTTTTTATGTATATTCTTTGAAGCTCATTCTTTTGCTTATAGATTAACATATATTTACAAAAATGATCAGTATGTATTCTGTTCTATAATCTTCAATACTTTATGATGACTATTTTTCCCTGTCATTAAATATCTTTCTATTGAATTATTTTAATGAAAACATGACCTCATTTATTCAAATATACCAATTGCCTGTGGTTTGGACATTTAGTTTGTTTGCAGTATTTTTGCTATTATAAAGAACGCTATGATAAACATTCTTGTAACTAAATTTCTGTGCAAATCACTGATCATTTTCACCCGCAAGTGAAATTGCTGAGAGGAAAAAAAATATTTTTAAGGCTTCCTATATTTATCATTCATTTGTCTTCCAGAAAGATTGTGCCAACAACAACAGTGTAGGAGAGTATCCATGTTCAATACTGTCTCCAAGACTAGTCACAATCTTTTCAAATGAGCTTCATCTGACTATCTTAACCTGTCCTGAAAGTGCTGAGTCAGAGTTTTGAAAAAGATGACAGGTGGGGGCATTGAAGCTGGGAGAACTTTGCAATATGCCTTACTCTGGGTGGCTAGCTCACAACAGGGGTGGTGATTCTCGGAGTATGGGTGTTCCTGCTCAGTGATTTCCACAGTTAATTTCCAAGAGGCCTTCAGGGGCCAGGAGCCATATATAAGCCAGGGGAGGTGAAAGCATGGCTGGTTTTTTTTTTTATTCTCTACTTTTATTTCCATTGTTATTATTATTTAATTTTGTTATTATTTTTTATTATGTTCACATGGATACCTTGAAGTCACTTGGTTAGGGAACCATCCTGAGGTGGGTTCAGTGGGGTGAAGGGAGGATTAGAGAACCTCACTGAGCTATCAGAGCCCTGAAGTCACATCATGGCTACATGCAGGTATGTTTTGGAAGTTAGCAGTCTCAATGAGCTCAACAACCTCTATTTATAAAATATTTTAAAGTTTACAAAGCTTTTTAGACTTTGCGTATGTGAAAATGCTTTTACATTTACTCTCAAATAATAATAATGTTGGCTATAGAATTCCAGGTTGTAAATGATTTCCTGCAGAAATTTGAAGATTTCATTCCATTATATTTTATCTTCCAGTATTATTGAGAAGACTTAAGCCATTTTAATTCCTAATTGTTTGTGACTGGGTTTTTACCCACTTCTAGAATATTTTAGGATCTTCTTTTTTAATCTCTGGTGTTCTAAAATTTCACGATGATGTGCTATGATGTATTTTTTGTTTTTGTTTTTGTTTTTTTTGTTTTATCCATTGTGCTAAGCACATACAATATATGCTTTCATGATGAGAGCTCCCCAGTGCTAGCATTCCTGTCTCTGCTCCACCTCAGATCATCAGGCATTCGATTATCATAGGAGCACTGGTCCCTGGTGCCAAAAAGATTGAGGCCTGCTGAAATAGTGGATTAGATTTCTTTTGAATTCAATGGAGAGGAGAATAAACGTATTTCCATTTCTATTATGGTTTATTCTGTCTTTTATATAAGTATCTGTTCAATCACCAGCTAAAATTTGGGTCCCACAAAATATTTCAGTCATTTATTCACTCATTATTTCTTTCTTTTAATGACCAGAGCCAAGTAACTTTTTAGTAGACAATCGTGACATAGGGCTTGAGGTGGTGCAGGTCTGTATTCATTGTTGAGTATTTCAACACAGGGTAATTGACCACTGGCGTTGTTTCGGGTCCTTAGGACCAAAAGGTGGACAAGGTATGATTTTGGTCAATTTGAAGAGTTTATAGCCTTGTAAATATGTGACCCCCCATTCTAAAGAAAGAAATGCATTGTGAGTTGACAAAGTAATTTTACACATATGGCGAATGAACAGTTTGGAGCCAGGTTCCTGGCAGGGAGCCTGTATTCCATAATGGTAAATCACATAGGCTTAGAATCAGTTAGACTCGGCATCCATTCCAGCTTTGCCATTATTTGTAGAGGGAAGTCATATATCAACTCTGAGTCTCAATTTCCCCATCTATAAAATAGAGAGAATAATACCACTTATCACATGTTGATATGAATGTGTTAACACATGTAAAAGGTTGTAGACCTGGCTCTGAGGAAGGAGTCAATTAGCGGCAAGTAGAAGCTTTGTGAAGAGAGTGGAGAATATCAGACAAGGGCCTTGAGCTCATGTTCCAGCTTTGCCACTTTCTAGCTGTATGATGTTTGGTAAAATATTATCTCTTGGCTTCAGTTTCCTTATGTTTAAAACTGGGATATGATGTCTATGTTGCTATGATGATAGTGTTAAATGGGATAATGTGAGCCATTCTTGGCCCTATATAAGTGTTTAGTTTAAGTTTTATTATTAAAACCTTAGGGGTCCTGGAGTACTAGATTGCATGGTAAGACTGTGTTGGAGGAAGGCCAAACATTTGTTTGAGAATTTGCCTGCTACACTATTTGCTAACCTGATCTTTGTGATGCTTTCCTGAAAATTTAGATCTAATTGTTCATCATGAGCATTTTCCTGACATGTTTTGTGGAGACAGTCTAATCTGAAGATGACCTTGGAAATAAAAAATTAAAAGCAGCTACCTTTTGTGGCATATTATGTGATGAAAGTAACATTGCTTCACTCTAATCCCAAGACCTTCTCTCCTACAAAACATGTGAATAGCTTCTTGAAATTAAGTTATTTGGGATCTTTGGTGTGTTTCTTTAAGAGTAGGTAAATGACATCATTTTTCAGTGGTAACTAATATGTTAATGGAGACATAGAATTACAGACTTTTAGAACTGAAAAGTAGCTTAGTGACCACTTGATTAAAACTTTTAATTTTATTGATGAAGAAATTAAGCTCGAGAAAGTCTATTACTTGTCCAAGACCACAAAGCTATTAACTAGTGAAACTCAAGAATATAGATTTCTGCTTAAATTTCAGCCAAAACAACATTGTGTAATAAAATAACTCAATGCAATATAATTGAATGCTTTAATGCTTTCTCGTCAGTCTCAGCCTAAAATAGAAAAGATGGAATCCCAAGGGACTTTTTAAACAAGTTTGTTGAAATTATATAAGAAAATTAAAAAAATATCATAAGTGAATTGAGAGTTAGTAAGCATTCTTGAGTTTCTAAATTAGCACTTCAATTTTCATATGCCACATAGCTATTAATTATGTATTTGTGTTCTTAATTATTTATCTCAAAATGTATCTGATGCATCAGGTACTCCTGCGTTAAGAATTCTGGTGATTATCCCTGCTTATTTGTATGCCACAGTCACTGATACTCAGTAATTTGTCCAGATACTCATCCTCTTTTGATTCATCTTTAATGGGATCCATCCTTTTCTTTTCAGTTGTGTTTATTGTTGCAGATTATAGTGACCATGAATATACTATGGTTTTGGAAGTACCTTGAAATTGTAGGAAGACATGCAGGAGCAAAATCTATGTGACTTGTGTTTAATCAAGTAAAAATGAGGCTTTTTTATGATTGGCAGCAGAAGGCGCCCAACTCTCCTGTGAAATATGGGCTGTGGAAACAGTCTTCTTTTAAAACTCTCAGATAAAGAATGTAAGTCACCCTTCTTTGGGGAGAGCCATTTCGATATTGCTGTTTCTTTACGTGCTGAATAAAGCTCCACATTTGGAATTTTGTCTCCCTTTTGTATTCTGGCTTCCCTTGAAATCCTTTGGGGAAGCAGTGACTGAGAACATCGTGATCCTGGAAATGGCAAAGTTGGGGTAGTACTGGTGAAGTGAAAGGCCCACAGTGAGTGCCATGTTTTGGTTGATTGACCTAAGGGCCTAAGCATCCTTGGCAGCAAATATGCAGCTTTTAAATATGTGGCTTTGGATTCATGTTAGTGCTTTCTTCTCCTTCTGAAATTTTGTTTCTGAGGAGTTAGCTTTTCTCAGTATTCTAGATATTAAAAAATTATTATGAGGCCAATATATACTCGTAGTAAAAAATTCAAAAAGAACCAAAAGTTATACAATGCGCTGTAGACTCCCACCAAGCTCATTCTTTAGAGGAAACACTATCTGTTGATTCTTGGGTCTCTTTTTAGACGTTTCCCATGTGAACACACCTGTACACATATACCTACATTTTTTCTTAAATGGGAGTATAGTGTATGTATAGTTCTGTATCTTGCCTTTTCACTTAACACTATATTTTGGAGATTTTTTTTTGTATCACCACATATGGTGAACTCAGTCTCTTAAATAGCTAGGTAGTGCTCTATGTTAGAGATGTACAATTGTTTATTAGACTTTTCTCATATCTTTTTTTATCTTCCTCAGACAAAATACCTCCAGACAGGCTGTTAGTCAATCTCACACTTAAGGTATGTGTTGCCTGGAAGAGGCTCAATTTTCCAACCTCGAAAAAGTGAGCTGGTGGTAGCCTGGGAATAACATTAGCTGTCGCCATCTGCATCTCCCTTACATCTCTTAGCGTGAGGAGTGCTATGTGTTTTTGTGTTTGCCAGAGCCTGAGCTGCCATGGTGGCTCCAGAGGGGCAGTGGGATGTGGAAAAGTGAGTGAGAAGTTGGCTACACCGGTGGCAAATCCTTAGATTGGACATAATGAAGCAGAAAATCAAGGTACTGTGCTGTCAGAATTTTCAAGGTCAATAACGCTGTTCACTCTCTTTTCAAGTCAAATTAGCATGGAGGCCAATTCTAGCAGCTCTACGTTGTTTTCCCAGACAGCAGGAAAGTCAGTGCTTGTAAAGCCCATCTTGTGAAAAGCCTGCAGACTCACAAAGGAAATTGAAATGTTAGTGTTAGCCTGCCTTCAAGCAAGAGTGCTACACTTTGGACAAGTAGTTTTCAAACTTCTTTGAAAAGGAGAACCTAGTTTTGAAATGAAATCTCTTTTTTAATTCCTAGTATTTAACGAGATAAAAGTGGAGCTGCAGGAATGGGGTTGGGTTGGGGATCTTGTTGGTCTTCCATTGCCCATATCCGGCAGTTTCACAGAACACGGACCAAAACATACTGAACTGGATAGCATTTCATTCAAACAAGATGTTATGATTTTATCTTTCTTTGTTTTTAAATAATATTTCAACAGACTTTGTAATAGTACTTGGAAGGATTTCCATCTTGTGTATAATTTTGAAGAGGAAACACTTTTCTTTATCCTTTTTAAAAGGGCCTGTTTTTACTTCACTAGATCGAAGGGCAGTTTAAATCAAATATATCACTTCAGTTAACTTTTAGCTACTAAAGGAAAAAGTTAAAAGTATCCAGATTAGAGAAACCAGCTTGTAAGGCCAGTAAGTCTTTATACGGATCCCAAAGCCTGTGAGACTGATTGCTTTCAGTGTTTACTGCAGCCAAATGATTAACTAGAACCCTGAAACTGAGCCCTCCTGAGAAGTGATTTATGCTGTGAATGCAGAAAGGATGTTTGCATACGACTATCGAATTTCTTGTTGAAGCCTTTTAAACATTGTTTATCTTGGGGACACCCACTGCTTAGAGCATTTTTATTTTCTTTCGTATTTTACTGTCTTATGCCAAAGGCCAAGGGCAGCCTTGTAGTATTTACTGACTTCAGTTGTTCATGGCTCTCTAGGGGTCACTGAGTCTGTGAGAGAAAAGCATGCTTCAAAACAACTAAAGTGTGTAGCACTCTGATATTTTTCACCATTGAGAATGTGGTAGCTGGTTTTATGACTAATCAGTTTTTCTAACTAAAGAAACACGGCGCTTACAAACACTGAATCATACTATAATTATTTGGGATCTCAAAGATGAAATGTATGTTGATTGAAACCAGAGCCAACTTTTATGGAATCTTTTGAACACCTCTCTCACACCTTAAAGTTTTATTATGGGTGAAAAGCCATTCCCCCACATTGAAATAGTATAATTCATTTAAAAGAATTTATTGAGCACCTACTCTGTGCCACTCAAGGTACTAGGTCATTGGGATACAATAGTGACTGGAACAGACAAAATTCCTGCCCTCAGAGGACTCTCACTTTTGTTCTCCTAGCTCATTGTTAAAAAATCAGAAAACTCATTTGCCTTACCTTTTGCAAAAGATATTATTGGAAAAAGATAGTGTGCTTCAGGGCAGTGAAACCTGCTATTTTGGTAGGGAACTTCATTTTCTGTGCACTCAAGGTAGGACTAATGGAAGATAAAGATCATGGGCTTGTCTTGAGTACAAAAGGTAAATAACACATAGTTTCTCAAAATGTGCTGTTACCTACCTGCATGTGGAAAAGCAAGACATTTTCTTAAAATACACATTTCTCTAAGGGTATTGCAGACTAAAAAGAAAAAAAAAAACATTCAATTGCAATTCTCTTCTAATAGGGAACATCAAGACAGCTGAAGAAGAGCTGATAGAGAGATGCTTTTCTTGGCTCCCTAGAGCTAGAGATTTCTAAAGCCTTCATGTTTCTTATCTATCTATCTATCTATCTATCTATCTATCTATCTATCTATCTATCTATCTATCTATTTTTATAACAAGCAGAGTTCTAAAGTCTAACAGCTGACCAGAACTTTCAAGAATTCTTACTCCTTGTTGGGAAGACATATTAATTTTTAAGATAGTGCCTTTACTTTCTTTACAATAATATCTGAGTCTGGAAATGGAAGAATTTATACTTAGTGAACTGCTATTCTCAAAAGGACTGATTCTAAGTGACAGCCCCAAAGCTAAATCAATATTCGATTTGTTCTATCTATTGTGTCACATCAGTTTGTAATAATTTATTGTACTATTATGCTATATTTTAGAGAATTGAATGTCAGTGTTGCCATTATGAAAGGTTGTAATCGATTTATACATTTGAATCTGTATCTTTCCTTGTGAATTTGCATGTGTTTTGAATGTTATCCTTTGTATGGCTCCTGGAGAGGCAGGGTACTGCTCAAGGCACCTCTCCCACCCTCTTCACAGGAAAGATTGAGGTGCAGGAAGAATAAATGACTTAAGGTAACTGAACACGTTGAGGTCAGGGTGAGTTTCTTGCCTGCGTGCCTTTGTTTAGGGCTCTGGGTTGCTTATTCTAGGCTCCCAGGGAAAGTGAAGGACTTGCTGATTTTAAATTGAGTACAAGCTTTATTTCAGGCCGAATTGCTGTATAAAGTTGTGTACATGTATTTTCTCCCTCACTGGAGGCAAGCATTTTGAATTCGAGACCTTTCTTTTTCACTTTTTTTTATGTGCCCCTCATGTCATGCAGACTAGTCTTTTGCATATAAACCTTTCATATATATTTGCTGATTAAGAGCCAGTATCTCACAGATAATGACTAATTAAGTTTTGGAGAATTTATTGATTCATTCAATAGCTATTTGTCGAAGTCTTACTAGTGGGAATAAATAATTTGCTCTTTTGGTTGGATCTCAATCTGGTTCTCAGCGGTAATGCATCATGTTTGACATGACTAGAAATTCATGAGACATTTCTCAGGGAAGTCGGTCTCATTACTTGTAGTTATTTCCATCAGCCTACTAGTCCTCCTTTTTTACTGCCTGAATAAAACACAGAGCACTCTTTTCTTTCTATTCTCAATGATCTGGTATAAGCATGAAACTTCATTATTACTCACCTGGATTTTTGCTATAGTTTAACAACTCTCCTTATTTCATTGATGTTTTTGCCCCAGTCATACCTATCTTCTAGGTTCTTACATGCTGATGCTACAATGATCTTTCTAACCTAAAGACTGGTCATGTCCTTAGAAAATTTTCAGTGGCATACAAGACCTTCTGCTAGCCTTCCAGCTTTAATTCCAACTACGCCTTCCCCTTTGTGTTCTGGAAATGTCTAGTATCAATATTTCCTAGACTGAGAATTCTGTGAGGATATGGTCTGTGTCTGCATGTACTTCTCTGAACCTCTGGGATCCAGAATGGTGCCCAGAACAGAGTGGCGTTCCATAAGTTTTTACGGAGCTGAACTGAATTACATACACTCTTTGAAACTTATAAGACTTAAACTTATTAACAAACAAAATTACATTGCCTTTGAAACTGAGGGTCCTTATTACTTAGATTAAATTTAGTTTTAAATAGTAGCTCTAGAAATCATATCACTCTCTCTTTCTTTCTCTACCCCTCAGAGACCTAGCCTTTCCCCTGGATAATCAGTAACCCCTGAGGCAGCAGGAGACAGTAGCCGAGATCTGGCTAATGGTCTCCCAGAGGTCTCCGGACCTCTGGCAGGTTAAAGATAACATCTTGACCTAAGTTATGTTTCATCTCCTGAGGCCTAAGGTGGAATGACCCCCTGGTTACTTTTCCATGTGACTGGACAGAGGGAAAGACTGCTGGAAAAGGCCTCAGAGCTGTCTTCAAGACCCAAAGAAATGATTTATTACCCTTACCTCACTGATTACCGACCAAACAGCTCCCAGCGTGACCCCATACCCCCTAACCCACAGTGACCTGTGATTTTGCCCTATATAATCTGTAACCTACATGCCATCGGGGAGTCAGATCCTCAGCATTAGCTTCCCATCTCTGGATTGGCCAATTAAACATTAAACTATTTTTCTTTCTGTACTGCAAACTCTGGTTCATGCATTTCTTTGGGTCAGTGCCCATAGGCAAGCAGACTCAAAGAAAAACATTGAGGTTCTGGTAACACCTTCAGTCTAGATCCCTTAAATTCTTATTTGATGAATTCAGCATTATTTGTCAAAGCACTTTGTGAAATGGAAAATAGATGGCTCAACAAAAGTCATAAATATATTTAGAACATTTAATACTTGGTTAGTGCTAAAGACTATGTATATTTCATCAGATTGTCCTCCTCCTCATTTGGTATGAGGAGGTGGTATTAATTTCTAAAATAATAGAAAAGGAAGAGTAAAGCAATACAAGAGACTCACATTGTGTTCTTAAAAATATGTTTTGCCTTTTGGTTATCTTGAGAACAGAACATAAAATAATTTAACACATTTTCCAATATTTCTTAAATCTGCTTTACATTTCATAATTCTTCCCTTTTTTATTCTGTATTCCACCATTTACCCAGTGATGTTCAACCAAGGTTTATGGATCCAGTGTTATTTCAAGATCTCGCTAGCTCAACTAGATGAAATTATTTACTTAAGAAATCTACGTAAATTCTTCAGTTTTTTGTTCAATAGAAGTTTATCTGTCCTTACGAATTTGGATTGCAGATTATTCAGTATGATTTGCCTTCTTCACAGACACTTTTTAAATAATTTTACTTCTTTTAGTTACAGTTGGCATCCAATATTATATTAGTTTCAGGTGTACAACACAGTTATTAGACATTCACATAACCTAGGAAGTGATCACCCCAATAAATCCAGTACCCATCTGACACCATACATAGTTATTATAATACTACTGACTATATCCCCCATGCTATACTCTACATCCCCATTTATGTACATTGGTAGTACAAAACTACCAATTTGTACCTCTTAATCCCCTCCCTCATTACCTATTTTTTTCCCTCCCCCAGTCTGGCAAACATCAAAATTCTCTCTGTCTATGAGCTTGTTTCTTTTGTTTGTTTATCCTGTTCACTAGATTCCACATATAAGTGAAATCATATGAGATTTGTCTTTCTCTGTCTGACTTACGTCACTCAGCACAACCCCTCTAGGTCCATTCATATTGTTGAAGATGGCAAGATTTCATTCATTTAAAAAATTTTGTTATGGCTGAGTAATAGTCCATTGTGTACCACTTCTTTATCCATTTATCCGCTGATGGACACCCAGGTTGCCTCCATATCTTGGCTTTTGTCATTAATGCTGCAATAAACATGGATGCACATGTCTCTTTGAAGTAGTGTTTTGGGTTTCTTTGGATAAATACCTGAAAGTGGGATCACTGGGTTCTTTTTTGTCTCTTGTTATAGCCTTTGTGTTAAAGTCTGTTTTGTCTGATATAAGTATTGCTACATAAGCTTTTTTTGTTTGTTTTCATTTTCATGAAATATCTTTTTCCATTCCTTTACTTTCAGTCTGTGCGTGTCTTTCAATCTGAAGTGAGTCTCTTGTAGGCAGCATATGTAAAGGTTTTGTTTTCTTATTCACTCAGGCTCCGTATGTCTTTTGATTAGAGAATTTAATCCATTTACATTTAAAATAATTGTCAATAGATATGTGGATATTGCCATTTTATTATTCATATTTTTAATTTCATTTTTCTTCTTCTTAAAGAAGTCTCTTTGACATTTCTTGTAATACTGTTTTGGTGTCAATGAACTCTAACTTTTTCTCATCTGAGAAGCTCTTTATCTGTCCTTTGATTCTAAATGATAGCTATTTTGGGTAGAGTAATCTTGGTTGTAGGTCCTTGCTTTTCATCACTTTGAATATTTCCTGTTAATCTCTTCTGGCCTGCAAAATTTCTATGGAGAAATCAGCTGATAGTCTTATGGGAGTTCCTTTGTATTTAAGTAACTGCTTTTCTCATATTGCTTTTAAGAATCTCTCTTTGTCTTTAATTTTTAGCATTTTAATAATGATGTGTCTTGGTGTGGGCCTCTTTGGGTTCATCCTGTTTGGTA
>NW_011888837.1:5866777-5869429 GCF_000151845.1 Pteropus vampyrus
GATTCTTTGTCTCCCCATTTTGGCTGCCTCCCTGTGTTTGTTTCTACGTATTAGATAGAGCTGCTATGTCTCCTGGTCATAGAAGAGGTTTCCTATGGGGCCCAGTGGCACAGTCTCTCTGAGAGTCCTGGGTGTTTCAGGTGTGTGTGAGTTGTGTGTGCCTTCCTATTGTAGTTGAGCCTTGGTTGCTCTTCATAGCCACTTTTAATTTATGAGATTTTTAAAATCTCTCTTTCATGAGTCTAAGAGACTGCATACATATGTTTGTAGCTAATGTATGACATGCCCTTAACATTCAGAAATCAAGCCACTTACCATTGGGGTTGGTATCTTGAGTTGTGCTTCATGAAAGCACAGGGACAATAATTTCATCCACAATTTCCCTTGATCTCCTCATCCTCTTGGAACTAATAGTGTACACACTAGAGGGAATTGCATTATCTCTGTGTCAAGAAGAGGAAATTCAGGCTTAGTGTAGTTAAGTAACTTGCTCGAGATAACCCTGATCTGTTGGCCTAAAACTCACTTAAAATATTTTTTATCATGGCATTTTATAAAAATTCTTAAAAGAAAATAGAACTTTAAAAGGAATTCTCATTTACCACTCATCTTTAAAAGCTGGCAACATTTGCCCATTTCAAGGCCTAGTCTTTAGCACCACTGCACCCTTTCCACATCTAACATAGGTTTTAAAGAAATTCAGTTGACATAGGGAAGATCAGAAAGTATTAAATTTCTTTTTAAGCTTATTTTAATTGCATTTATATAATTATTCTCATCACCATTTAAAATTATTCTCGTTAATATTTAAAAAACACAAAACTAAGAAAATCCATTTTTAATCCTTGGATGAAAAAAATACAAAAGTAAGCAAAATGGAAATCACAGCAGATGGATAATTAAAAGCAAACAAAGCAGAATTATCCTGAGAATTTTATCACAGTTCCTTATACTAAGAATGTGTGTGTTATCTGGGAGATTAAATATACTCAGTCCTTGAATATCTAGCAGCAGATAATTGACTTTGTCTTCTCAACTCCGTGGTCTGATATGCTTCCATCTCCCATCTTCCTGGCCCAATGACGCACAAAGGTCGTAGAGTAGCAAAGGTGACTGTGTGGCAGTGTCCTTTAATGATTTCTATTGTTTTTGGATGAAGTATTGAATTATTTTGATTGTTAATATCACTTCTCTATTATCTTCACACAGTTAATAAAACATCAATTCATGTAGCTACATTAAACTCTAAAATCCTTGAGGCCATGGCCTGTTCATATTGTATCTCTGTTACCTATTACAGGGCCTAATTTCTGGTAAGTTCTTGGTGCATGTTCACAGGCTGGAGCAGAACCACCCTAAGATGATATGCCATTAGTTAAGAAACTACATGTGAATTGATTTATTTTAAATCTGGATTGATCGACTCTGAACAAAAACTTCTTGACATATGTTTAATATAAGAAAAAACATTGTTATTGTTATTGAAAAATAACTGAAAAAGTGAGAAAATTTCACTGATCTAATTTTACTCTGTGTATGTTACCGAGAGTAAATAATGTAAATTGGGCTAAAAGAAAACAAAACCTGAGAGATTATAGTTAGAAAGCAAAGTTATTTTTCAAGACTATTATTTCTTCTGTGACCTTTTCTTCAAGTTAACTGATGATACAGTCACTTGCTTTTTCTAATATAGAAACACATGGCATTCTAGGAGCTTATTTATAACCCACTGTGAAGAAAGTTTAATTATGCATTTTAAACCCCATACTTCGTGTGGTCAGGATGAAATGTTATTCTGCCTGTACTATGGTATCTTTAATATCTGAGCACACATACCTGGCTTACTTTCCCCAACTTCCTCCTCTCTTTTTTCTCTGTTCAGGAAATCAGTTCGATTGAGTTTCTTGTGTAGGGCGAAGCCCATACTGCTATAGAGCTGGTCAGTGTCCCATCAATGGGATCTCTGTTAGCTCATTTTTCATCAGGGAGATACATTTCTTTCTCAAAGCTGTGATCTAGGAGAGTTGCCAAGCAGC
This sequence comes from Pteropus vampyrus, assembly GCF_000151845.1. NCBI lineage: Eukaryota > Metazoa > Chordata > Mammalia > Chiroptera > Pteropodidae > Pteropus > Pteropus vampyrus. The sequence goes on from NW_011888837.1 coordinate 5,868,814, forward strand.
TAGAGTTTAAAAAAAATACACAAAAAAACAGCAAACAACGTAATTCTTTCATGTAGTGATCTCTCCCTTTGTGCTCATTATGCTGTTGCTGGCTGACCAGTTCTAAAATAGAGTCCATGGTTCCTTTGCCTTCAGCTGTTCCTGGAATCTTGGAATCTTAGTTAAAGCTTGATTCTAAATAATTGTTTACTGACAGCATTCAAAGGGCGGAAGTGGAAGACTCTCTTTATGTGGGTTGGGACTTAATTGAAAACCAGTAGAAGTTCATGAACAATTTTTCAGGTTCATGTCTGAGCTTAGCAAGTGTAAAACATTTACAAAGCTTTTATTTCAATATCTGAACTTGTGTGTTCTTTGTACCCAAAGTTCTCATCTTTTTTGATGTCCATCGTCTACTCCTTTGACAAAATCTTTAGTGATGGCTTAAAACTCAAATTTCTTTTCTTCTTCTTCTTTTTTTTTCAGGATCTTTAGCAGGGCTAGTAATGGGAAAAGCCAATTAACACAATTTGCTTCCATCTGCTTCATTTTGTGAATGTCTCTGGAGGCCGGAGCCAAGCTCTGCTGACCAGAGGAAACAATGATGCCCACTTGGTCAGTGGGGGTGATTTTTTTT
>NW_011888837.1:5869479-5875879 GCF_000151845.1 Pteropus vampyrus
TTCCTTTGCCTTCAGCTGTTCCTGGAATCTTGGAATCTTAGTTAAAGCTTGATTCTAAATAATTGTTTACTGACAGCATTCAAAGGGCGGAAGTGGAAGACTCTCTTTATGTGGGTTGGGACTTAATTGAAAACCAGTAGAAGTTCATGAACAATTTTTCAGGTTCATGTCTGAGCTTAGCAAGTGTAAAACATTTACAAAGCTTTTATTTCAATATCTGAACTTGTGTGTTCTTTGAACCCAAAGTTCTCATCTTTTTTGATGTCCATCGTCTACTCCTTTGACAAAATCTTTAGTGATGGCTTAAAACTCAAATTTCTTTTCTTCTTCTTCTTTTTTTTTCAGGATCTTTAGCAGGGCTAGTAATGGGAAAAGCCAATTAACACAATTTGCTTCCATCTGCTTCATTTTGTGAATGTCTCTGGAGGCCGGAGCCAAGCTCTGCTGACCAGAGGAAACAATGATGCCCACTTGGTCAGTGGGGGTGATTTTTTTTTTTATCATGGGTACTTGAATTTGGTTTATGCGTAAAATTCTCTAAAGAAGCAGTTTTCCCATTCCCTAAATAAGACACTGTCCCCAGATAGATTTGGCCGTCTAAAAAATGACCTCTGTTTCAAGGATGCTTTTCAGATGACTGAATTGAATCAACTGATTCTAAATATTACGTCATTAGTGAAATGTTCTAACAATCACTTTTGGGGCCTGGGACGAATGTCATTTTAGCTCAGCTGTTTTCTCATTAGGGCACCACTGTGGCATCTGCCTGCTTCAGTTCCTGAAGGATGACATGGAAGACCTACTGCCAGTGTAGGCAGTACAGTGTTCATCTCCTTCTAGTGCCTTCACTTCTCTGCTGCTGCCATTAGTTCAGGACACCCACATTCTCTGTTTTCTAAACTCTGAGTCCCAGCAGATTCTTTTAGAGTGGCCCTTCCAGCGGCTCTCTGCTCTGATCATTCTGTGGAAGTGTCTGCTTTAAGCTCTGTTGAGTGAAAATAGTGATCACCAGCATTGTACTCGTCACATGCAATGAATTAAGTCTCCATGAGTACATTGTAGTTAATAAGCAAAATATTTCCATTTCACCTTGAAAACATATCACATGTTATGTTTTTTGGCTTGCTGCAGTAAATAATGTGCTCAAGACAAATGCACTTGTTTCTTTTTGATCTTGGTTCTTTGTAGCGAAACTAAGTTTTTGTTTATTTTACCTTATGTAACCTCATTTCTCAAATTAGGCTGGTTGTTGGAATTTCTTCTTTATTTAGCTATGCTATTACTGTTTCACTTTTAAAAATCTCTTACTGAAGAATGGCTGTTGTGTTGATATGGTGATAAAGTTATGATCACTGTGTTTTGGCCTCGGGCATCCAGGGGTGATGAAGAGAAACCACACACCGTGATTGAGATCAGTAGACATTGTCTGGGATAGTTTAACTCTAGCCCTTAAACCCTACAGTAGCAGGAGCTCTTTGCCATCTTGGGCAGCGCTTCTCAATCTCACGTCATAGCACTCGGTCAGCAATGTGTCACATGTGTCACATACGTGTGATGCTAGTGTGATGGGGCAAAACTTACCAGTGTGTGGGTGTTCACACTATCCAACGATTACTTTCTGAGAAAGAAAGCACAAAACTCAATGGGTGCATGTTTGAGAGGAAAAACAAGTAAGTTGGAACACAAACTAACTTCTTTCTGGTTCCCTTGGAAGGGAAACTTGATGTAATGAAAGTATAGAGGTTGGGCCTGATTGGTTCAGAGAGAAGTGACCTAGAAAAGTAGATAGAAAAGGTGTGATGGTGTCGATAAGCAAAAGAGTTTTCTGCAGTGGGGTACTGAGTAGATCTTGTGATATGTGTGTTGTTTGAGAATAATGTAAGACAGGGCTTTTATGTTGCTATGGCCTCTATTCTGGAACTCCTTTAAATGATTGTGAGAGATGCAAGGGAAAATGGAAGTTCTGTTTGGGCTAGGTGTTTTAGTTGTGACATTGTTCTGAATGGTATGCATCATGGCTTTATAAGTTTGTAGTAATGATTAATATTCCATTTTTTTTCATATGATTTATCTTTAAAAATAATTTAAAAGCAATTCATGATTATTCCTATATTATTACTCTCATTCATAGTCATTTAAAGTGTTTCCCCCATCTCCATGGGAGAGAAAGGATGCTCTAGGGACTGCACATAATCTCCAACCTGTCTTATTTACTCTACAACTCAGAGCAGGTATCTATTACTATTAATCAGTGTGGCTATTACCATTTATTTATAGTGCTTGTCATTTGTGATTTTATAGTTTTTAATTTACCCACGGGTAAATTTTTAATAAGGAAGAAGGCAAAGATAGATGAAGAAAGCCTTAGTAATGTGTCTGTATCTCCACTGAACATGAAAAAGAAATATGTTTTAAATGTTTCCCTCAGTAAGAGTACAACATTCCCATGAGTCATAGCCTAAAAGACTGTAAGTCAAATATGTCAAATACAGCTTATAGACATGTTTTATTTGTCTCTATGGTGTTTTAAAAAAGTTGAGTCAATTGACAAAAATCAAATATAGAGATTTCGTAGGAAAATCTGACTTTCTAACTTCTCTTGAACAATTGGAAAGTTTGAGAACAGTGGGCCCATATTCCTATGGTAGTAATCATCCGATGTCTTTAGAAGTCTTGCTCATTAAGTAGGGCACGTTCACTTGAGTTTGCTGTTGCCCCACAATGCTGTTTTCTGAGGCACTGGCTACTTCCATTGCTTATGCAAACATTGGGGTATGCTATTCCTAACTAATCACTAAATCAAAGATAGACAAAATGATGACATTTTAAAAGTTGTAATAATTCTAGTGATATTAATAATATTAAACACCTGCATATTGTAATATAAAAACAATAAAGTAGGGTTTATTTCTTTTAATTAGAATATTTTATTTTATTTTTTCATATAGCACCATTTCTAATATCCTTCAATGGCTTATTTTGTTACCCAGATACAAGCATAAGCCATTTAAAGATCTAACAAAAAAAAGTTTTATAAGCAAATAAATATAATTATTCTAATTAAAAGGAATAATTTTTTTTTCCTTTTTGGTGAGAATTTATCTTTTCCAGATCTCTAATCCATAGCTTATATCAGTAAGTGAGCCAGTATACATAAATACATTATATTATTTTACATTACAGAGTGTGGGCTTTAGATTAAGATGGTCTGGATTTGAATTCTCACTCTCACATATAACCCGTGTGATCTGCATGAACCAGAGCTTCTCTATGCCTTGATCTTCTCACCTGCAATGTGGGAATCATTATAGTACTCACCTTAGATGATTTTGATGAGTAAAGTAAACAGACAGGCCAGTGGGCTAAGAATAAGAACTCAATAAATATTACCTATTGTTATTACTTCTGGTAAAGAGTCTTCAGTATTATCTTATTTACTTTATTACAACTTATTTCTTCCCTAAAAAAAATCTTGGCGCAATATTGGGAGTATTTTGGACATCTCTACATCATTTGTCAGGAGTAAAGCTGCAAAACTCTGACCTAGAAAATGCTCTTGTACTAAATTTTGACTTTTAAAATTGCGCCTAGAACCATCGATCTTGATCTGCAGAACATGGAGACTTCTCTTTGCTATCTACTTTGTAAGCTAAAACCAGGTAAAAGTTTTGTAGTGATAATTGAGGCTATTGGTAGAAAGATGCTGAAAAGACTTTGTCTTCCCTAAATAAATTTAATGAAGATGAATTTAGTCATCCATTTTCCAATTCACGTTTCCACTCATTTTCCGAGCCTTGGTAATCAAATACAGAAAAGCATAAGTATCAAGTTTTGGTCAAGAGATATGCAAACTACTAATTTGTTGATATAGAAATAAACTTTGTTTTTAATGTGTTCTGGCCCTGTAATTTTAATATTATTTTTCTTGACGTCAACTTTGACTTTTTGCTAGGAGGAGGAAAAACAGGATTTACTTCTATGTTTAAAAATAATCTACAAGGAAAAAGTTTTTAATCAGCACTAACTTGGGCTGGTGATCTGCATCAACAGAAATTTATGATTATGTCCTTCCATCTTATTGCTTATTCTCCCAGAGAAAAGTGGGAAGAGATAGAAATGGTACCACAAAAACTATTTCTTGGATTCAAAACTGCTGTTTTCTGGCACCACAGGAAGCCAACATTACTGAGCATTGTCTTTTCTGAGGAAATGGAAAGCAGTATTTCACGGTTGTAAATGAAGATCGAGTGTGATGGGTTACATATGAGGAAAATGTCCTTTTAAATGATTGCAAAAACACAAATCTCTCTCAGCTGTAGGATTTTCAGTGTAGAGGGTCTTGTAAATTTTGTCTGGCTGTCATTGCCATTGTTGTTACATTTATTCCGCTTCTGTCACTGCCTGTTTGGTGAAATGTTCTGCTTTTATCTGATAAATTTGGAAACCCAAGTTATTTCTCCTGAGGCTATCAGGCAGAAGAGTTTTTCAGGAGCTGGTTGATTCTGAAGTTTGAAGCTGCTTTTCCTGAAGGGGAGGTGTGTTGTTAGACGTGCTTTTAGTTCTTTTCTGTGTCAATGTAAACCATCCTTTACCGGGGAAATAAGAAAATAGAATTACCTAAGAAAGAAAAGTTCGAGAAGTAGTCCAGTTGTTTTTGTAGCTAACTGCTAGGAAACAGTTTGTGGGATGAGCGCTTCTCCTCCTCTAACTTTTTCTAGTACTGAGCATGTGAGCTAAGAGGCCCTGGGATTTGAAGGGCATTAAATAAGAAGCAACAGGCAGATGACGCACTAGTGTCACCATTCCACTTACTGTTTGTCTCTAGAAAAGCATACCCAAACCTGATGAGAGAGTAAAGATAACCACTCTTTTAATGGCGACTCTTGGAACATTGTTCAATTCTTATAAAAAGCATTTTATTCACATTTTCCCATTCTGTTTTTATTCATCTTTTTTGATGAGAAAATTTATGTGCATAGACCCTTATTTGTATAGGTATTTGTACACCTTCACATACATAAATTATTGTACATAAATTACATATTTCTCATACTTCAAAAATTTTGTCTTTTTCTCCCTATTGTTACAAAAGTTTACATACTATTTCTCAGTGTTATTTTTTTAAAAAAACTTTTAATTAAATTTTATGATCAAAGATTTCACACATTCCCAGGACCAATTAATTGAGTTACCTAATTATTCTAAGAATGAGTAATATTTATAATGGTTTTATCAGCAGAGGTCATAATTTGGACCTGATTTCTAAGTTGTGAGCACTTTGTAAAAGTTGTTCGGTGCTCAGAATGCAAACCATCATCTTCTGCCTTCCGCCCTTGCCAAGAGAACATTTTAAATTCTGATAAATGAAGGTTAAGTTTTCATTCTGACCCACAAATCTTTGGACCCATAATGGGGCTGATCTCTAGTGCCGCTGTCTCTTATTGCTTCTTTGGAAAAATTAGTCCCAAGTCACAATGTGACATATGACTTCCATAGCTCCATTATTGACAAAAATAATATTTTGCCTATCCCTCCGCACTGAACTATTAGACATTTTTCCCCACTCTCTTTCCACTCCAACCTGGGTAGTGTGAAGAGTTCTAATTCATTTTCCTCCTTTTGGTACAGGGACATGAAAGGAGTTGTACATGGTTGTATCTGACAAAGATGGCAGCAGAAAGAAGTTTTTGCTCTGCTTTTCCAACCTCCCGTGCTCCCCATCTGGATAAGGGGGTTGTACTGGCCACCTGGGTGGAACAAGGATTGAGTTCCAAGAGGCTAGAGACAGATGTAGGTTCCTGTACTGGGCACAGAAAGCAAGAGGGGCAAGGGAGAGGATTCAAGTCAGAGTTCCTGAGGACAAATATTAAGTCAATGGTCTGCAATAGGATATTGCAGAACAAATAGCTTGATTTTAGGCAGATGTAGGGTCCAGGGGTGGGCAGGCAGGAACACCTTTGTAGGGCATTCTCAGTGTTCTCCATTGGAGAGGGTGGGTCAGTATGTGATTCTTGAAACATTATAAAAGGAATATTTTTAAAGTGGTGTGTTTGTAACTCATAATGCTTTAGAGTAATAAAAATTTTGAATCGTACAGCTTAAAAATAAGGAATGGAAACTATAGTTATAATCAATTAATAAAATTAATCTTTTTACAATTTCATGAAATGTTAAGAAAGATCTAAGAAGAGATTTAGGAAGGTTTTGATTTTATTAAAATGCCAGTGTAAATTTAGGACTTATGTAAAGCACTAAAATTATTCTAAAGGGAAAAAACCCTGAGATAATGCCTTACATAAATGTAAGTTATTACTATATAACAACTTTTCTGTAAAAGGAATCTAAAGGCTATTTAAAATCCCAATTTTTACTATGAGAAAGTTGAGTATTTTAATGAAGT
>NW_011888837.1:5875970-5876292 GCF_000151845.1 Pteropus vampyrus
AAAAAGTCAAGGTTTCTGCCCTTCTAGCCTTTAGTCCTTTAAGTCAGAATACAAATTAAAAAGGGAAATTCTAGGGTAATTCTCTTGATGCTCTAAAGATCAATGAGCATTTATTGTGCTGGAATCTCGCCATCGTCCTGCATTTAGGAATGGCTAATGTCCAGGTAAAAATCAGAGTTTTCTGAAATAAAGGCATGATAAAGCTCATCCAGTGACCTTTCTATTGGCAAACTAAAAGTTTAAAAAAATACTTTAATTAATGTCTCTAGCATATAGTAGTGTATTTTGCTTTTTTATAGTACTTTACAGTTTATAGTGTGTT
>NW_011888837.1:5876342-5876691 GCF_000151845.1 Pteropus vampyrus
TTTGTTGAGGTCCAGCGCTAGGCCATGGGAATATACTAATTTTAAAAAGTCAAGGTTTCTGCCCTTCTAGCCTTTAGTCCTTTAAGTCAGAATACAAATTAAAAAGGCAAATTCTAGGGTAATTCTCTTGATGCTCTAAAGATTAATGAGCATTTATTATGCTGGAATCTCGCCATTCTCCTGCATTTAGGAATGGCTAATGTCCAGGTAAAAATCAGAGTTTTCTGAAATAAAGGCATGATAAAGCTCATCCAGTGACCTTTCTATTGACAAACTAAAAGTTTAAAAAAATACTTTAATTAATGTCTCTAGCATATAGTAGTGTATTTTGCTTTTTTATAGTACTTTA
>NW_011888837.1:5876748-5883897 GCF_000151845.1 Pteropus vampyrus
TCAGTAGAATGAAAGGCTGTGGTAGATAAAAATTAAAGGTCTGCATTAAGTAGTTATCGTTGTGTAACAGATCACCCCAAAACATCGGTGTCTTAAAACAATAGATATGTATTATGTATTATTACTCTGGAGGCATCTATGGGTCATCTGGGTAGTCCTGCTAACCTGGACCAGCCTTGCTGATTTAGATTAGGCTAGCTCATGCTTCTGCAGTTAGCTAGTGGGTTTGCTAGGGCTGGGTCCTCTGGAGTGGCCTCTTGCCTATGGATGGCTGATGACTGGGCAACAAGATTAGTGTCATCTATTTCTCATCTACCAGCATGCTAGCCTGGGCTCATTCTCTTGTCCAAGGCATGTATCCTAAGAGTGTGTACAGGTACACATGAGGCTTCTTGAAGACTGTTAATTTCATCACTCATTCTGTGGGCTGAAGCAAATCTCAAGGCCAGACTAGATTCAAGGGCTGGGGAAATGGACTCCAAAGTCTCATTGAAAGAGCGTGGAAACAGAGCGGCAAAGAATTATAGCTTCATTTGCAATTCATTGACTACAGGCCCCTTTAGCCTTAACTTTTTGTTAAATCTGTAAGTGATCTAATTGGTTATTTAAATATCTACAACTGTGCTTAGGCATTGAAAGAAATACAAAAGAAAAAAATAACACCATTATATTTAAAGCATTTTATAAAGCCATTTTTACTTTTCAGAGAAACGTAAGTAAAAGATACCCTTGAGGAGCTGGCAATGTGGTTAAGCAAATAAGGGTCATATATTAACAAGGAAAACATTGCAAGACCATCTTTTTTTTTTTTTTTTTCTTTTTGTTTTGGATAGAGACTTGTATTAGCTACAGGACATAGAAAAGCAAGAAGCAAATTTGGGCTGAAGTTGTCTACGAAGCCTTGAAAGATGAGGTGTCATTTGTTAGATTCAGACTAATCAGACTTCCTTCCTTTTGATCATCCCTTATATTTATACACACAAAGAGAGCAAAAGGTATTTTAATTAAGCAAGAGAAACAATTTGCTGGTGAATAATTAATCTCAAGACCAATTCTTGCCAGTTTAAGGAAGATGTTATATCTTGACTATGGATTTTTAGTAAATAAAAACTATTTTCATAAGAATGTTAAATTTTCTCAAATACCAATTTTTTTTAGGTAGTGGTTCCTTTGAATGAAACAAATGGGATTAATTTCAACCACTGACAGAGGTTGCTAGCTGTTCACTAAAATCCATTTTCCCTTCCTACATCTTCCGGCCTCTTTTGCAGTAAGGCATATCATTTGACTAAGTTCTAGCTCATGGTGTGTGAGTGGAAAAACATGTGCCACCTCCCAGCTTGTTCCATAAAACCTCCAACAGGTGTTTCTCCATAAGGTTTCCAGTTTCTGACTGTCTGGCCACACCCAGGGCGACTTTAGAAGCCATAGATTGATGGTGGAAGCAGCTGCTGTCACCTTGTGTTCCTAAATGATTGCCTGGAGCAGAACACTTCTTTCAAATATGAGCATCTGCTCTGGATTATGAACTGAGCAAGACATGAAATTCTATTGTGTTTAACACAATACATAGTAGATCTGTTTATCAGTATAGTCTACTTCAATTAATACAACAAATTATACCTTTACTTGTAAAATCAATCTAGCTAAAGCATAATTAAAGAGCTTTGTAGATTATTTTCTTTGTTCACAGACATTAATCTTCATGGAAAGTTGAGTTCAGCAAATACTTATGGACTCTCTTCCATCTGCAATTGGCTGAGCTCATTGCTGTACTCAGAGCTGAATAAGACTATTCCTGCTTCAGGGAGCATGCAGTCTCATAGGATAGAATGATTATTATACAATGTAATAAACCTGTTTTGTAGTAGGGGCTAAATTAATGTATCATAGAGACCCCACTATTTAGTGACTCGAACAAGATAGAACATTCTTTTTTTCTCTATTAGTTCAGAGTAAGGTGGGGCAATCTGGCGTGGGTGGGCAGCTTTGCTCTAGAGAGTTATAACAATACTGGTGAGAATTATTACAGTTAATAAAAATGATCGTCATTATTATAAGTAGCATTAACTGACACTGCACATTAAGCTCTTTTCCAAAACCTTAGGTGTAATTAATAACTGCTTTAAGTGTTACAAAACCCACATGCATTAGGTATTGTTTATTTCCCTATTTTACAGATAAGGAAACCAAGACACAGATTGTGTAAGTAATTTCCCCAAGGTCACGTGGCTAGGAAGTGACTTAGCAAGGCTTTAAACCAGGCACTCTGAGCCTATGCTGTTAACTACCAGGCTATACTTAAGATAAGCAAGTTGATGCAGTGGGTAGTCATTGAAGTATGAGAACATCCACTGCTCTTGGTGGACATTTGACTGATACCTTTAAATTATGTTCATTTAGCATTCATAAATTCAGGATGTAGTGGTGTATGTGGTGCTCATGTATATGCTGCATTACGTGTTTCTTATGTGTTTTACATTCAAGATTTATCATGATTCTTTGAGGCAATCTAATCATTGTGGGTTTTGCTTACTTATATAGTCAATTAAGGTTGTATCAGTTCAAAAAAGTTAGTGATAACTATTTGCATGTGTTGTCCTCCCAAGCCGACTTTTTATGGGTCCTCAACTTATTTAGAATGTATAATACTGGGTAAGTAGCAGAGGAAGTGTCTGATAAGTAGCTCCTTGATGAGCAAACGAAGTGTCTGATAAGTGTCTGATAAGTAGCTCCTTGATGAGCAAACATAGAATAACATACTGTGTAGAGTTCATCTCTCAAACTCCCATCAAAAGCATACCATACTGGACTTCTCCTTGTCCTCTGCATCTGTCCTGCAGTGGTCACTCAGACAGATGACAGTGTCTGAATGTTCCTTTCCCTTAGCCACTCCTTAAAGAAGACTGGGTTTACCAGAGAAGATGAAAATGTTTTTTACATAGCACTTTGCTTGTTTCTCCTATCATATTCACACAAGATGGTTTGGCAAATACAAATCTAATCTGAAACCTAAATTCTCTTTTACTTGAATAGGCACAGTCAAAATGTGCAAAGTGCCATTTTTATTACTGCCACTACATTTTTTCATTTTATGAGCGTGTTGGATTTTTTGTCTGAGGCTTATACCATATTGGCTCTCTAGTGGGGACAATTTTAGTTTTTCTTAAACTATTATGACTGCTGTCTTACTTTTTTCATTCACCTGTGATCATTTTTTCTCATAGGGGAGGGTGGATAGGAGTGTTTCCTGAACATTTCATCTGGTACATGCTGAAATCCTTTGGTTATTGAGCCAGCTCTTGATAAAGAGGCTAGGCAGGTGCTAAAAGATTCTTAGAAATGCTTTTTCCCTGGGGCCATTATGCCTGGCTAATTCTGAACCTTGTTGGATTTTGTGAAGGTGCTTTGTGTGCAAGATGTCTGGCAAGACAATAAAAGAAGAAACAGGCAGTGTCAATTTACTAAAGTTGGCAGTTCTTCACTAGGAAATTTAGATGTAAATTATGATCCAGGTTGGGACTGCTGCATGTACCACAAGAAGAGTTTTGAAAGTCCAACAGGTCTAACAAGGGAGTTGTAAAGTGTAGGCTGCCCTTATTTTTTTAGTACAATCACTTGAGCCATTCAGGAATGAATTAAGTAATTTTTTTCAATTATCATACATTGTTCGTTTTTGCCCAAGCAATGTTACTGTCAGGAAGTGAATGGGGAGCCAGGAATTCCAGTTTCCCCAACCGGGTCTACTTTTCACTAGCCATGTTACCTTTGCAAATTGTTTTATCTCTGTTTTTTCTCCCTACAACAGAGCTAATTAGGGCTGATGGAACTCATGGACTGGCGCAGGGAATGACATTGTTAGTGTACTGTTTTGGAGTTCAACTCTCTCCTCTGCCACTTACCCAGTGTAGTTGCTTAATTTCTCAGCATTAGATACCATCTCTTAAATGGGGACAGTAATGCCCACCTCACAGGGTTGCTACAAGGATGGAATATGGATATGCCTGACATCACTAACCATAATATGTAGCACATAGTAAGTGCTCATTAAATTCTAGTTATCGTATTTAGTTATTATGATTATTACCTATTATCAAGTTCTCCGAATGAATTGCTGGAAAACTTATCAACACAAGTGTAAAGAATGTTCTTTTATGAAAAGAGCATGCCTATTGTAACATAAAGGCACTATTTTTCACTGCAATAGCAATTATTATATTAATATTAAAAAGTTTTTTTTCAGAGATTTATTTTCACAAATACAAGAGTAACTTCAGATGCCATCTGAGTTGAGAGTCAGTGTGGCATAGTGGAAAGAGCACGAGATTCAGGAGTTGTACAGATCTTACCTTGAATTCTGTCCCTACCATTTACTACCTGTGACCTTGTAAAAGTTAATTAACTTCTCTAAGCTCTGGTTTACTTGTTCATAAAATGGAGATGAGATGATAATGTTGATTTAAATAAGACTCATTTTGAAGATTAGAGCTAATTAATGTAGAGTTAGTAAAGTCTTGCACATACTATGTGATTAATTAATATAACACAATAAAATGTTGCCATGTTCTTTCTTAAGGTGTTTTGTAATGCCAGGATCCCCCCGTTGTATTGTCTTTCTGTTTTGAAGCATTCCATTCTTTTCCTTCATAGCTCTTAATCACAGTGTGTATTTCTCCATTATTTGTTTACTATCTATCTTCTTCTTCTAGGCTGACGGCTGGATCTGTGTCCATTATATGGCTGGCACAGTACTTGGCAAATAATTAATGCTCAATAAATCTTTGTTAAATGACTGGATGAAAGGATAGCCCACAACCAACAGTGTATTTCTCTTTTGTAAGCACATATCATTTATTTGTCGCTTCATTTCATATTGCCTTGTAACATCACCTGTTGTCTTATTAATTAGCTCCTGTAAAATTGTTAATTATTTTCTCATACACTCTGATAGGTTGTAAACCCCCTTAAGGGCTGCAGCCATAGATTAGATCTACATCCCCCACAGATGGTACAGTTCTTTGCACAGTAATTATCTGTTGAATAAATGAACCAGAAAAAGAAAGAAAAAACTCATTCTGAGGATTTCACTAAAGATTAAACTTCTGAGAAATGTCATGAGGTCAGTTTGCATTCAGCCCCTCTCTCTATTGTTACCATTTTTAAAAAATAGTGATAATTGATGTTTAGAGAGATGAGAAGAAAAGCTATATGATCAACTCTCTGACGCCGCTATATGATCAACTCTCTGAACCATTCTTTCTATGCTCCTCTTGGTGACTCCTTCCTCATTCCACTGGTGGTCCTACTCCATGGCCACAGTGCATCATCAGTTGAAATCATTCTGCTTTTGAATTCTTCTCTCAGGTCACCTTCCTCCCTCTCTGCTTTTGAACTGCTCTTTGTCCTCATTTTGGCTTCCCATGCCCCAGTCCACTCTCTTTCTCTCAGTTCTCTTTTTCCATTTTTAACATCTGTATTTACTTTCCTGTCTACCAGCCTTAGTCACATGCAAGTTTAGAGTGAACCAGCTACCACTTCAGGGATCAGGAATCTTCCTTTACTTTGCCTACCATCAGCTTAAACCTACATGGCCTTCTTTCTGTTCTGATTTTGACACCTTGAAAACCATGAAATCTAACCCCAGTTGGACCCTCACTGTTGGCAAACCATATTTTATTTAAAGAAATTCTTACACAACTGCAACTCCACATCTCTGCTTTTTGTAAGCTCTTCTGCCTCCCAGGAAGATTAAATGATTTGTCCAGGGCCGCAGAGCTGGTAATTGCCAGAAATGGAATTTGAACCCAGGCACTCTGTCCAGAGTCACTTCATCACTATTCTCTACTGCCTCTTTATGTGTTCTATAAGTGCCTGTACAACCCATGCAACAGTAATGATTTTCTTTTTCATAGATATATTATGCTTAGAATTGAGCAACTTGCTTTTTTTCACTCAACAAAATATTTCGAAGTTGAAGTTATCTTAACTCTCCCACTTTTTGCCACATTCAGTCCACAGGGACTCCCTTTGTAGTTTCTCTTAGCACCCTAACCATGTCAGGATCACTGCTGTACTCAAGCCATTTTTCCTAGAATATTGATGTCACATTTGACATCTGCTACTGGTTGCTCTCTCCAGTACATCATCATAGCCTGTTAAGTTTTCTCAAGGACTAACTTCGATTGTGCTTCTTTCCTGCTCACATACTTTTATGGCTGTTTCCTACAAAATTAAATGCTAGCTCCTCGACCTGGCCCTTTAAGATTTCTATAGTTCAGCCCCACCCCATCTATTCTCACCCTGCAAAATTCTCTATGCTGTATCATGGCCATTCCTTTTCCATGTCAATCCCTGAGTCAAGAGTAGCTCCTTTATCTTTACCCTTTAAAACCTTACCGTTCAAGGCACATCATAAATGCAGCTCCTCCAGCATTTGAGATAGGCCTTAATTTATGGACTCCTTATTTAGGTACTCTCGTGTGCCCTTCCTCCTTCTCTTCTCCCTGCTACCTCATCCTTCCACTGAATTTCACACCTGACTGTTTTCCGCTATGGTATCTTCATCTGCTTGTTGGGTTAGGCCTATCCAGTCTGCACATTCCTTGTCCTTCTGTTTGTGGTTGTCATCTGCTAGCTCAGTGCATTGATAGTAAGAGTCCTACATGTAGTTATTTGTTTTAATTGAATAGAATCATTGAAGAAAAGTTAAGTTATATTTAATACCACCATTGAAAAAATCTCCTGTTTTAACTTATTAGTCCGAAGAACATTAGGCTATTGAGATTATTTTGTGAAGTTCTTGATTGAAAAGCTCTTTGGGCCCCCTTTATATTTTAAAACTGTACTTTTTCTCAGAATGTTATCATTTTGGATGGAAGTTAGATGTGACCATATGATAAAAATACTGCCTTTGTGGTCTTTGTGTTGGCAGCAGTATTTTATTCATGACACCCAACAAAGAAAGGTACATGTGAAAGGTTCATTTAGAAGCTGGGTGCAAATCTTAGTCCACAACTCAGGAATGATAGAAACACTGACTTTATGTTTTATAACTTTAATCAACTTCTGATGTTGAGTCTCTTTGCTGTCAGGTAGGCAGAAAAATATCCTGAGTCTTCCTGATATGTCCCTTCATCTTCCTGGGATCTT
>NW_011888837.1:5884832-5889189 GCF_000151845.1 Pteropus vampyrus
TTTTTAATAGGGCTTATCACCAGTGACTGTGTACACTCAGCTTTGTTGTACAGATGGCATAACTGAGCACTACGTGACTCTTTATTATCATGTTCCTTGTGTCTCCTGTGTTTCAGCTGAACACACAACTGTATCTGTGAGATCAGAATAGCAACCTCTTTTATTTTTAGGATGAATCTCTGATGCTTAGCGTCTGCGAATGAGCCTCATGTGTCCTAGGAGCTATCTATAAATTGAATTTTGCTGCAGTCACTGCTTCCAGTTGGAAATGTGTTGGCTCATGTTCTCGACTACAAGAAATCATGGTCCACTTAGGTCATATAAAATACCTTACTGTTAAGTTAGGGTCTGGAAAACATACCTCTGTAAATGTATCTCTTCCATATTTGGTATGATTATGGGACCTGCTTCACAAAGACTTGAATATCATTTGACTATACAAGAGGATTATTGTCTGAAGAGAAGATAATAAAGAGGCAACTTGATGGAAAGTAATGCTTCCTGCCAATGATGGCAGCAAAAGCACAGGCCCCATGCCCATCTTACCCCATCCCACAAGATCCTTTGTTTTCTTGTAACCAGGAGTGGTTATCTATCTTGGATATAACCAATGTGAGAGAAGAAAAAGATAGAGGGGGTGTTTTCACTCAGCTGTCTCAAAAATGCTGAGCATACTAGTTGTCTAACAATTAAGATAAGCAAAGTATTTGGCTGACTAGTACCGGTCGTCTTCAGGCATTAAAGTAGCCTGGAATATAATTTGTCCTGGGGATAAATTGACAGGATTATAAATCTTTAACCAGGTTTTCTTAAAGCCAGTAAAATGGAAAGCTGAATTAGGTCAGAAGTCTCAGGCAAGAGAACACAGTCTAACTTGAGCTATTTGCTTGAAGTGGGAATACCTGTGCAAGAATTGTTGTCGGGATGGATGTTTTCATTTGGAAACAAAACATAAACCCTAAATGTAAATCACTGAGTTTTCTTCTAGCCGTGTGCGAATAATGATTTACACTCATGCATAGGCTGCAGTATTATTGAGGCAGAAAGGCATTACTGTATTCAGTAATGTGCTGTGAAGATTTTCATTATTGGGTCTCAGCAGGCTTGGTTCTAGGCAGAAAGATGAAGTAGATGAAATCTGCCTGTTTTTACTTCCTGCAAATGCAAGCCGGCTCCTCTCCATTGGCCTCAATCTGACACTGCCCAGCAGGCTCCTGACCCCTTATCCCATTGCCAGGGGGCTATTTTTTTTTGAGAGAGGAGAAGAGTAGGATCTCCCTTTGGGCTCTTTTAGTACTAATGCTCCTGGCTGCCATTAATTGAGCTTCTTCTGTGTGCCTGCCACTGGGTGGGGTGCTCTATGTACGTTCCATCTCTGGTATTCACACCCTCAGTGGTAAGCACTCATCCTACGTTGTTCTGCTCTTGGACTCTGCTTTCTAATGTTCTGCTCTTTTTTGGTATCATGCCATTTTCTCTTCTCTCCTCTGACAGCCCTCACATGGACTTACGACTCAGGACTACATTTCCATAAATTAAAGCTCTTTGAACCTTCAAGGAGAAAACTATAAAGCCAATACATTTGTATATAATAATACTTAACATTCATTAAACACTAATTGTGTGTCAGACCCTCATCTAAACATTCTAGTTCCTTTACTCTTTATAACAACTTCTCAAGGTAGGAATAATTATCTCTGTTTTACGAATGAAGAAACTGAGGCTGGAGTGGCTATGTAATGTGTCCTAGGTCATTGGCTGATAAGTGCCAGAACTAGGATTTGAGCTTAGGGCTGCCTGCTGTTCTAACAGAGAGATAATGAGAAAGAGAATGAGAGCAGAGCAGGGGACAGAGTGTGAGGAAGAGATTTGCTCTCCACGATATCTTCTTTGGCACCTTTTCCTTCTTTGCTTCCTTTCAGCATTGTAATGTTGCAATATTGGCTTTCTAGAGGCCACGCCAGTCTTAGGTGCTCATTGCAAAAGAATAGGCTAGATAGAGACCAAGAAGAAGTGGCAGATTGTATATTGGACATATACTAGGAAGGCAGGTATCTGCAGCTTAAAGCTTAAGTGGTCAATTTTGAAGCTTGAAAAGATGGAGGCATTTCTGATATCACTCGGAAAATACTTACATCCTTCTTTTCATACCACATGGCTTCTTGTCCAAATTTCATCAGAGGGAATGAAGATTATTTTCCTCTGAATTTGGAAAAAAGACTAACTTTTGACTCTCAGTTCGTTTTTTGAAAAACTCATTTTCTAATGGATCGACTGTAATCTTTAGTATAACAGTCTGGTTGCTGCTGCTCTTCTTTCCATAGTTAGACTAGCACTGCTAGAGACTTGAGAAGGCTGCTCTGTGCTGTCGGGGTGGCAGCACTCCTGCCTGTGTTCCCGGTGAGGAGGGGCTCACTTGCTCTGCCCTGGGACCCATCAGTTCAGTTTGTTGATCTTGACTGGTGTCTGGCTGTGTCAGTCAGGTCTCCAGCAGGAAACAGACAACACACCTAAATTACGTAATTTGAGGAGAGATTAAAGGGCTCTTTCAAAGTTGAGAGCAGAGCATTTTAATATAAGGAAACCACAGGATGGTGCAGTACCCCAGGGCTAGTGACAGCAGAGTCAATGTTGATCCTATGTCTGAGGGGCCAAGGGAGGGAGCGGTTATGGAAACCGGAGGCAGAGCCAGCCTGTGGAGAAGGTCACCTTACTGGAACTGTGACTTTCAGATAGGGATGTGACCAGATCTTCGGCACTCGGCAGGGAGGGAGGCAAAGGAATAAATAACCTCACTCTCCACCCTTCCTGTGATCTTTTGCCAGGCCTCACTTTTGGCCAAAACCAGTGGAAGCCAAGGGACACAGCAGCCTGCTGATGTGGTACCTACAGGCTTCCTGCCTTGGCCTAGAGCAGGGCTAAATGGAAGACATTGAGCACATTGGCTTTCAAGCATGTGACACAATTACACCCTTGAGAGATGCTAGGTTACTGTCTCTTGGTGGGTATCATTTTGCAAATCAATAGGCTTAAGACCTCAGCCACTCAGATATTAGCGAATTGCAAGTCAAATGCTGCATTGGCTATCAGGGAAGTTTTTATGTGGACTCCAACCAATTTAAGAGTAACAACTGTAATTCGGTTGTACCCCAGTTTAGAAATAAAGTAATTTTCTTTTGCAGGTATCGTCCTATTATATGTGAGATGTCATTATTTCATGTATTGATATCAATAAAAATTGATAATTTAAGAAAAAGAACTGAAAACTAGGAAGCTTAGAATATCATAGAATCTTGGATTCAGAAGAGAGTATCCAATTTATTCTTTTATGTAGAGCAGGAACCCTTTTGAAAGTAATCATAAATGGGAGGACTTGAAACAGCCCATTCCCTTTGCTATCAGATGTAATCATTAGCAATAGCTTCCTGATACTGGACAGAAATCAACTCACTATTTCTTTCAGCAGTTGTTCAAACTTTCCCCTCCAGAGCTACATAGCTTAAATCTCATCATCTTTCAAATATGAGTAGACAGCTGTCATTTCTCTCTGATACCTTCTCATTTCCAGGCTTCACGTTCTCTGCTTCTACAACCTGTCCTCATGTGATACAGTTTAATTCAACAGACTTTATTGAACTTCCAGTTATATGCAAGACAGTTGGTCCAGGGTCTGGGAGGGTACACCTATGGAGCTTACAATATAGTGAGGAAGAAGTATATAAACACCACAATACAAGACGGAATGAAGTTTCAGTGTTGCTTAGAAGTTTTACTCACATACCTCTAAGTCTTTATATAAGTTGTGGGTAAAATGTTAAACAGGACAGGGACAAAGGAAGAGCCCGTCAGCATGTTCATAAAGAACAGTTTCCAGATTGAAATCAATTGGTTAACTCACATCAATGGATACTGTCATTCAACCTGCTCTTAACTCTGGTCATCTTGTCTACCCCATCAAGTCATCATGGGAGACCTTTGTCATGCTTTGCTGGAACCAAGATTCATTATGTCTGCTCCAACAATTGTCGCTCAAGAGGCTACATTCATCCATGGAGGGTGTAGGTTAGAGCCTCAAAGGGGAGGAGGAGACAGAGTGAAATTTTTTATATTTGTCGAAAAAGGGGACATGGTTTAAAATAAAAATTGAGAATCAGAAATAACTGCCAAATGTTAAAAATTATTGAAGCTAACTAGTGGTACGTGGGTATTTATATTATACTACATACTTTTCACTATGTTTTAGATACTTCAAAATTTATAAAAGGAAGAAATAAACACTGCCAATGGGCCACAGTGCCACCTTAAAAGTTGAGTATAGCCATGGCAGATCACAAGCCACTAGAGATAAGTGGTTGGA
>NW_011888837.1:5890104-5942231 GCF_000151845.1 Pteropus vampyrus
CTCCAGCAGGAAACAGACAACACACCTAAATTACGTAATTTGAGGAGAGATTAAAGGGCTCTTTCAAAGTTGAGAGCAGAGCATTTTAATATAAGGAAACCACAGGATGGTGCAGTACCCCAGGGCTAGTGACAGCAGAGTCAATGTTGATCCTATGTCTGAGGGGCCAAGGGAGGGAGCGGTTATGGAAACCGGAGGCAGAGCCAGCCTGTGGAGAAGGTCACCTTACTGGAACTGTGACTTTCAGATAGGGATGTGACCAGATCTTCGGCACTCGGCAGGGAGGGAGGCAAAGGAATAAATAACCTCACTCTCCACCCTTCCTGTGATCTTTTGCCAGGCCTCACTTTTGGCCAAAACCAGTGGAAGCCAAGGGACACAGCAGCCTGCTGATGTGGTACCTACAGGCTTCCTGCCTTGGCCTAGAGCAGGGCTAAATGGAAGACATTGAGCACATTGGCTTTCAAGCATGTGACACAATTACACCCTTGAGAGATGCTAGGTTACTGTCTCTTGGTGGGTATCATTTTGCAAATCAATAGGCTTAAGACCTCAGCCACTCAGATATTAGCGAATTGCAAGTCAAATGCTGCATTGGCTATCAGGGAAGTTTTTATGTGGACTCCAACCAATTTAAGAGTAACAACTGTAATTCGGTTGTACCCCAGTTTAGAAATAAAGTAATTTTCTTTTGCAGGTATCGTCCTATTATATGTGAGATGTCATTATTTCATGTATTGATATCAATAAAAATTGATAATTTAAGAAAAAGAACTGAAAACTAGGAAGCTTAGAATATCATAGAATCTTGGATTCAGAAGAGAGTATCCAATTTATTCTTTTATGTAGAGCAGGAACCCTTTTGAAAGTAATCATAAATGGGAGGACTTGAAACAGCCCATTCCCTTTGCTATCAGATGTAATCATTAGCAATAGCTTCCTGATACTGGACAGAAATCAACTCACTATTTCTTTCAGCAGTTGTTCAAACTTTCCCCTCCAGAGCTACATAGCTTAAATCTCATCATCTTTCAAATATGAGTAGACAGCTGTCATTTCTCTCTGATACCTTCTCATTTCCAGGCTTCACGTTCTCTGCTTCTACAACCTGTCCTCATGTGATACAGTTTAATTCAACAGACTTTATTGAACTTCCAGTTATATGCAAGACAGTTGGTCCAGGGTCTGGGAGGGTACACCTATGGAGCTTACAATATAGTGAGGAAGAAGTATATAAACACCACAATACAAGACGGAATGAAGTTTCAGTGTTGCTTAGAAGTTTTACTCACATACCTCTAAGTCTTTATATAAGTTGTGGGTAAAATGTTAAACAGGACAGGGACAAAGGAAGAGCCCGTCAGCATGTTCATAAAGAACAGTTTCCAGATTGAAATCAATTGGTTAACTCACATCAATGGATACTGTCATTCAACCTGCTCTTAACTCTGGTCATCTTGTCTACCCCATCAAGTCATCATGGGAGACCTTTGTCATGCTTTGCTGGAACCAAGATTCATTATGTCTGCTCCAACAATTGTCGCTCAAGAGGCTACATTCATCCATGGAGGGTGTAGGTTAGAGCCTCAAAGGGGAGGAGGAGACAGAGTGAAATTTTTTATATTTGTCGAAAAAGGGGACATGGTTTAAAATAAAAATTGAGAATCAGAAATAACTGCCAAATGTTAAAAATTATTGAAGCTAACTAGTGGTACGTGGGTATTTATATTATACTACATACTTTTCACTATGTTTTAGATACTTCAAAATTTATAAAAGGAAGAAATAAACACTGCCAATGGGCCACAGTGCCACCTTAAAAGTTGAGTATAGCCATGGCAGATCACAAGCCACTAGAGATAAGTGGTTGGACACAGTGGCTTATGCTCAGCATTCTCTTGCCATATCTGTTTAATTTCATTGTTAAACTGTTCTTTGAGTTAAAGCAAAAAGAAACAACTGTCTGTAAGTGAGGTCAGTTGAGAGCTTTTGGGTCCTGAACCACCGCTGTGGGTTTTGTGCTGCCTCAGGAGTGGTTCTTAGGGAATAAAGATCTGCCAATCATACCTGAGATCATGCTTCAAGCACCTCTACCTTCATTCTGGTTCATTATTACTAAGGCTGAGGAATTCAGCCTTCTCTTCATTCCCTTGTACCTCCTTTCTTTGGGATGCATCCTCCGCCTTTTAACATTTCTCCCCCATGTAGATGGGTATTGGATTAAGCGTGGCTTGTTACTTTTTGTGTGTAAGTTACCCATGTTCTTGATTCTTGATTTCTGCATCAGTAAAATAGCAATAAAGATACCTACTATTTAGGATTTGTGTTAGTTTCCTAGTGCTGCCATAATAAATTTTCACAAACTAGTGGCTTAAAACAACAGAAATTTATAACCTCACAGTTTTGGAGGCCAGAAGTCTGAAATCAAGATGCTGGCAGAGCTGCGCCTGTAAGGGAGCCTTCCTTGACTCTTTCACCTTCTGGTATCTCCAGTCATTCCTTGCCCTGTGGCAGCATAACTTTAATCTCTGCTGCTGTCTTCTCATGACTGTCTTCTCTCTGTGAGTCTGTGCGTCCTCACCTCTTCTTGTAAAGATACCAGTCATTGGATTGAGGGTCCCCTGTAATCAATCCTGTATGACCTCACCTGAATGTAACTAAGTTCATCTGCAAAGACCCTATTTCCAAATGAGGTCACATTCTGAGGTTCCAGGTCCACATGAATTTTGGAGGGGACACATTACTGGGAATTACCCAGGATGTGATTTTCAAGACTTTTTTAGTACCTTACTTTTCTTATCTACCAAATGGAGCGAATCATTTAGCTGTAAAGTGTATAGAAATACGGAGAATGGTGAAATGTTCTTTTTTTGTTCTTGTTCTGGTTTTTCAGGTATGAATATAGCAAAGAAAAAAACTTGAGAATGCAACTTAGAATCAGAATACAGAATGGAGTTGGGAAAATATGATTGTTTGCAATGTCTTGAAGAGTATCATCAGTTCAAGCTCCCTTTGGGTCATTTGCATTCTCATTCTTTCAGCCTTGGGGCCTTCTCTTGACATCTGGCTCTCCACAGAAAAAGCACCTGTGGCTGCTTATTAAAAAGACTATCAAGTGCCAGCAGGTAGCAAGGCATGCTATGCTGAGACATTGCTCACAGTCTCCTCAGGCTTTGGATGAAAGAAAGTGGAATTCCCCTGAATAAGCAGGAAGTGTTTTATTAAAAAATCTTAGTTGCATAAAACTGTTTGTAATGTGGAGCTTTGAAAAACTAATCTTTTCCTGCTCCAGAAAATTTATTTAACATGACATCTCTATAAACTTTGAATGTGTTGTGTGTACAGACATCCAGAGAAGTTAAATAAATGAGCGGTTCCAGATATTCATTTAGCCTAAATAACTTATCTCAGTGAGTTTACTTTTATCTAAAGGTGGAATAAAGCCTGATGCTGTCAAGAGATGCCTTTTCTATGCTTCCAGGCATTTAAGGTGCCTAACTGGCAGCCACTTGTGAGACAAATGGATATAACTGTCATCACTGATGGCCGGCCCTGTAAATTGCCACCTCAGAGAGGCTCAGGGGGTTAGGTGGCTGATGTGAGAATGCTGCCTCATTTGGTGTCATATAGGGATAAATACGGCTGAAAAGGTTTGATTAACAAACACTCTTGCATATATAAAGCTTGCTTTTTGACAACTGGTGATACTACTACTATATTTATATTGACTTACTCAACCAAGCAACATTTATCAAGTGCTTATTCCACACTAGGCACTAGAGATAGAGAAATAAGTCAGTTTCTATTCCTAAGGTCTCCTCCGTCTAGTGGAGGAGATGCACAGGTAAATAGTCATTTATTTGGCAACTAATTGAGCATGTATAGTGTCTCAAGCACTGGGTGGGCTGCTTGATGTGTTGAACAAGATAGATGGTCCCTAATGTACGAAATCTTTAGAGGGGAAAAGAGCATTTAATAATTATATAAATAATCATAGAATTATATTCACAAGAAATGCTATGAAGCAAAAGTTCAGGGTGCTGTGGAATATATAACAGGGGCAACCAAGTTGTGTTTTTCCAATTATAATACTATGCAATAAGTGCTGCAATGGAAGTGTATACAGGAGCATGTGGGAGTGGAACTTTACTCAGGCCGAGGCAAGTTAAGGAAGGGTTCCTAGGAGAGGCAGTATCTGGATCTTCACTAAGTGCTGGAAGATGAAGAAGAGGTAACCAGGCACAGAAAAGTGGACTCTGTCCCAGGTTTCCAACGTCTTTTCTTTGGGGGGATAATGTTATTATTTCTGTAAAATAGAATGCGAGAGGAAAGTAGGTTTGGAGAGATTGACAGTTTGATTTGGGTCATTTTCAGTCTGACATACTTGTAGACATCTAAATGAAGAGCCCAGGAGGCAGGGAAATATATGAGTCTGGAGCTCAGTGTGGGGATGACCTGGGAATCACCAGCAGCAATTAAAAACTTGTGAATAGATGATAGAGAGAGGAAAACAAGAACTCAGAATGGAGAGGTGTGTGGGAGAAGAAGAGCTGGAGAAGGAGACAGAAAGAGCAGCTGGAAACATGGGAGCGAAACTAGGAAAGAATAATGGAACAGAAGTAAGGGAGGTCGATATAGGGTTCAATAGTGTCCAGAGTTGCAGAGAGGTTAACAAGCTGTGGACTTACGTGGTCTCTGGGTTTGGAATAGGAGGCCATTGACGTCTTCACTAGGTATGGTTTCATGCGCTGATGAGAGCAGCAGATTGAATGATGGGTGTGGACATGGACACAGGCACCACAGCTTCTGGAGTTCACATTTCTATATTTTTACCTAAGGCTATTTTTATTTCTGAAGGAGCAAAGCCTTAAGCCACAAGAACAAAGCTTTTTCCATAGACTATGAATGGTCACCAGGTGAGAGAGAGTGGGAAGTGTTAGTCTCTGCACAGGAGTAGTTTTGGCTTCCCCCCAAATCATACCACATTCAGATGAGTTGTCCCATCTTCTAGCAAGACTGGTCAGGAATGTGCTTACTGTGCCCAGTGAACGTACTGCATTTTTCCTCTGTTGGTATCTGACTGTATTCTTCTTTGAACCCTATAAAGAGAGATCTTGCCTTACTCTACTGTCAAATAATCTCTTTGGTCTTGGTGTGAAAGTGTGTCTCCTACCAATAGGATTGTAACAGTGCAGGCTTGTATGAGTTGTCTTTAGTTCTAGGCATGGGGTATGAGATGGCATTGATTAGTATTTATCTTTTTTTTTCTGTTTTCATTCTTCTTTGTGGCTTTTTATATTATAGCCATCCAGAGCTCTAGAAAGTGGTCAGTGCATTATATGTTTAAATACATTAATTAATTCAAAAATAAAAACCATCAGAACCCTGAAAATTGCCAGAGCAAAGAGGTGGTGTGTGGAAAGCAAACTAGTGTTTATTTAGTGCATATTATCTTCTAGGATGGCTCTTGCTAGTCAAACTGTGTCCATTGACCAGCAATGTTAGCATCAACTGGGAGCTTGTTAGAAATGCAGGTTCTTGGGCCTCTCCCTAGACTTGCGGGCCCAGAACATACATCCCAGCTGATTCATGCTCACAGTAGAGTTTGAGAAGTACTGCTGTAGGCACTGTATAAACTATCATATTTAATTCTCATAGCAAACCTGTGAAGTACAGATAGTTATCCCCTGCATCAGTCAGGGTCGAATGGAGAAACAGAACCAGTAGGAGATAATATTAAAGATTTATTACAGTGAATTGGCTTTCATGATTATAGGGCTGGCTAAGCAAGTCTGTCTCTATAGGATAGGAAGTCAGGAAGGGAAGATTGCAAGCAGTCTAGAACCGGTAGGCATAGGCTGAAGCTGTTGTCCACAGGCAGCCAGGAAGGAAAATCCAGAGAAGGGAGAGCAGTTGTAGACTTAGCTGCTCTTTGGAATCTCACTGACCAGGAAGAGCCCAGTAGTTTTAGAGGCTCACCTGCTTAGGTAAGGCCCACTGAGGATGATGTCTCTAGCTTAAAGTCAACTGATTAAGGACTTCTGTTACATCTGCAAAATCCCTTCACAGCAGCACCTAGATTAGTGTTTTATTAAATAACTGGGGAAAAGTCTGTGTGTGCTACAGATGGCTTTGCCCTCCCATCCTTATAGTTTAGCCTAGCCAAATCAACACCAAAACCCATCACATCTTCATTTTTCAACAAACAGAGGTCAAGTAATTTATCTTGGTCATACAGCTGGTAAACGGTACCCTGGTATTCGATCCCAGGACTGTCTACCATGTTGCCTCTGGAAAGGATTATTACTTTTCAAATGTGTTGACCAGAGCAGTACTTGTAGAGGTAACCCTGCATGTCAGTTGAGTAATGCTGATTTGCAGAGCTCCTGGTGCATCCTTCTTAGGGGCTGTGTCAGCGAGTGTCATTTAGCAGAGTACAAGTAAGTTGAAACATACTCACTGATTGAAGTGGTTTATAGTATGTAGCTGTTTTCATGGCTTGAGCTTTGTTAAAGTAAACCTGATTTATCAAGATTATTGCCTTGTAGACTCTAGATGGAATGTATTTGTGCCAGAGTTTATAAATTTCAAGTTGGTTGCTAATCTTTTTGAATAAGCTTGCAGTTGATGTTTGGGTTTCTATGTTTCTGTTTTTCTTTTTCTTTTGCCTTCACTTCAAAGGTCTTTGTTTTTTAACCTTAGGGTATTAGTTTTAGAGGAGACTTATATATGAGAGTGGTTTTTTTTTTTTTTTTAGTTCAATTAAGTTATTTGGTTTTCTTGATTTTTAGAAAATGTGTTCCAACAAGTTGTGACCAGATATCTTACATTGCTGACTGATTGATCATCACAGAGCTCTGATTTTAGGGCATGTATGTTTTGGTTAGCATGTAAAAATATCTACACTTAAAAGCCCAATCTTTGAACTATAGGCTACTAAATAAGTGTATTCTGCCCACTTCTTGAAAATGATCAACCCTCGATTTGGACTTTTATCTGTTTTATGATTTCTATGTCCTCACTCTTGGATTTCCTTGTTCTATACTGATGCCCACCTTTCAAGTCAAGGCTTAATTTGTCATTTTCTATTCAAGATATTTTTGTGATTCCCTTATGAGGCTGTCTGTCCTCTTTGCTGACCCTCTCCTGTAAACCTGTTGATCCTAGTTGCTTTTTTGGGCCTCATGGCTCCCAGAGGGTCTTAACCCAAAAGCTGAACATTCTACAGCTGCCTGTGGGAAAAGGTGATGTGTATAAGACATATAGCTTTTCAGTAACATTAGAAAACTGGGGGGTTTCAAAATAAATAGGTCGGGAAATTAATAAACTCTGGGTCAACTTGCAGAAGATTGAAATACAGTTGACCCTTGAAAAACATGGGGGTTAGGGGCACCAACCACCAGCACAGTTGAAGGTCTCCATATAATTTCAGTCGGCTCTCTGCATATGAGGATCCCAACCACGGGGCTGACCTTTGACAACATAGGTTTGAACTGCACAGGTCAACCGAACTAAGTGGGTCAATTGAAAAAAATCTGTATAAGTGGACCCGCACAATTCCCAGCTCATGTTGTTCAAGAGTCAACAGTATATATTTAATTTTATTACCTTTAAAAAAAAAAGCTTTGATGAATGGCTGATTTTATAGAGTGGTGAGAAACAGCTGTTTGACAGTCTGCTTGGGAAATTAAAATCTTGTTCCTATTCTTTCCCCTTCTAGAATCATGAAACCTTGTTATAAGCCTGGGCCAGAGAATACTAATGGTGATAAGTTATCAGAGATATCCATTATAAATGCCATCTGTTCAAGGCTTCACATATATTTAATAGCATTTTTACTGAAGTATTCTATTTATCATAAAACCTGTCATTTGTGAACTATGTGGAGGTCTATATTAATTTACAGCCAGCATACTAAATTTGAATCACACGAGTCTTATTAGCATCTGCCAGGTCAGGACCTACTTGGGCTCTTGCCCTGTCTCTTTATATAGATGTAGTTTTTCAAGACAAACTTAATTTTTTCATCCTCAGCTTGTCAGCTAGAGCAGAGCAGCAATATGCAAAGTGATATAAATTAGTATACAAACTGTGTCATAGTCCTATTCTTTGGTGATTTCCCTAGAAACCGTATCAAAATTGTGTTCTGATTAACTACTTTTCTGGTGGCAACTAAATATATAAATGACAAGAAGATCTTAGTTTGGTGGCAGGTTCCCAGGGGTAAAAGCTCTCAATATATCACGGCATTACTTTTCTGTTTTTCTCTTCTTTTCATCCTGTCACCCCACTGTGTCTAACTATATCTAAACTCCTGTAGAATTTTTATTTGTATATTTCAGGCCAATATATAGTATAGTGATATATGTACATAGATTCTCTCAAAATCCTAGAGCCTAAAATCTGGTCTGATTTATTTTAGTGTCTTCCAAAGCACTCAATAAATGTTTTTGAGTGAATAAAAGCACAAATGAAAATGATACATTTAAAGAGAAACTGTGGTCAACTCTATATACAGAAGGTGGAAGGAGAGCTGGGAGGGACACATTCTTGAGTCCACCTCCCTTCTTGGTGCTGGAGGTCCAAACAGAGCTGCAAAAATGACTTTTATGTTCTTTGCTGTGTTCCTTTACTAGAAAAATGAATCCTTTATAATCAAATGTGATGTTTAAGAATGGTCATACATGGTGGCATGGTGAGAGGGGAGGATGTTATCCTAATCATTTGGATAGTCAGAGATGACTTCACCCTACCCCTGCCTTTCCTATTGGGAAGGATTATGTGATTCATAGGCTTTATTTCCAAAGGTGAGAAGGGATAATAGGCAGAAAACTGAGCTAGCTGACATTCTCTCTCTGGAGAAAGAATTAATCAAACTTTGTCCCTGTAGTTTGAAGTCCCAGATGTTCTGCCTTCTGCCCAGGCATTTCTGAGGAGAGCTCAAGGGACTAAACTCAAGGAACTAAAACTAAGTTTAAAGGCAGCTTCAGCATTAGGTTTTATACCTTTGTGTCTGTACGTTGGATTTAGCAGGAAAATGCTATTGGCTATATAAGACCTTAAGAATCCGGTATTAAATTTTACATTTGTCAAGTGCATGGAGCATGTGATTAATAAGTAGAAATTTTCTAATTGAGGTCTTCGCCACCTGCCAACAGCTATTCTGCTCTTTGTTTCCCAGGTGAGAGGAGAGTAACTTTTTCCACTTTCCTTCTATGGAAACAAATACTCTTTAGCTGTAGTAGTGTGCATTTACATAAGCTTGATTTCTTTATCTGTGGAGAAAAGGAAGGTATATAAGTCAGAGTTAGACCAGAGAAACAGAACTAGTAGGATATGTATGTATGTATGTATGTATGTGTGTATGTATGTATGTGTATATGTATGTATATGTAGTCCACCATGGAATTTCTGCTTCTGGAAAACCTCAGCTGTATTCTTAAAGACTTTCAACTATTTAGATCAGATCCGTTTAGATTATTGAGCATAATTTCCTTAAAGTCAACTGATTATAGATATTAATATCAATACAAAGATACAAAATATCTTCACAGTGACGCCTAGATTTGTGTTTGAATGAATAACTGGAGACTACAGGCTAGTCAAGTTAACACATAAAACTAACTGTCACAGAGGGGTTTTGCACTTTGGGCTTCTACATTACGTATCAATTCTGATACCATGGTCCTGAGTGATAAAGATGGTCACTGACGCCCTGCATGGACAATTAGCACTACTCTGCCTCCTGCCCTCATGCTGTAAGTGGCCCTCAGCAGCATGAATGGACAGTCATAAAAGCACCATCATAGGTGGAAAACAGCTCAAAGTGCATGTTCTATAGATATAATTTTATTTCCTGCTGTCAACTTATTTTTTTTTTTCGTTTGAGGGGTTTTTTTGTTTTTCCTGTTGATTTCCGGTTTTGGCCCGGGGGGGGGTCAAGGGCTTGTCCACTCTAAAGGACACAGTAAGTCACTGGGGACTTGCCTTGGAATATCCATCAGCTTCTTCCAGTTCTGGTATATTTATGTGTAAGCTCTTCCCTTTGATTTATCTGAATAGATGCATGATTATATCATGTTTCATTAAAAAGCATAATTGTGGAAATTTTTATTTTTGTTGAACTTAGGTCTGATCTTTCAATACCAAGGTTAAAAGTACACTCCT
This sequence comes from Pteropus vampyrus, assembly GCF_000151845.1. Taxonomy (NCBI): domain Eukaryota; kingdom Metazoa; phylum Chordata; class Mammalia; order Chiroptera; family Pteropodidae; genus Pteropus; species Pteropus vampyrus. The sequence goes on from NW_011888837.1 coordinate 5,900,272, forward strand.
CACTTAATTGTGTTGGGAATTAGTGGACAAGTCATTGCATTCCTCTTTGTTTTCTTCAGTCTACACTGGACAGCCTAATCGTTTCCTTTAATATTCCTACAACAGGCTTTCACTCTCTTGATCAGTTTTCTTGCACTTCTCTGAATCTTTTAAAATTATTCTTAGAATACAGAGGTTGGGAATATGCTCTTAGTTCTCCTGGGTCAAAACATGACATGAGAAGTAAGGATGTTTTTGCTGGCTCCTTCTCCTCTAAAAGTTGATATGTTTTGTGTGCCATTGCAGACCTGCCTCTCTAGCTATTGGCTCTTCCCAGGTTTTCATTTAGCTCTATGGTTCAGATGTTTCTTCTCTGTACTGATGCAAAAATGCATCCCTCCAGCTCTGATCTCTCTGTGGCAGACACAGGTGGCAAATCTCTATTGACTTCTCCATTTGCATGTCTAGTGGTACCTCAGACTTCACAAGTTCAAAAGAGAAGCCTTGATTTCACTCACCTTTCTCAGCTTATTTTTTCCAATTTCCCTCCATCTCATATAATTTTTGTCTTGTGTCAAATATTTCAGTTATTTATAATTTGAATCTCCACAACCAATCCATGACCATGTCCTATGGTTCTACTTTCTAAAATACACCCTAAGTTCTCTCTAACTCCATTACCTCAACCCTATTCCAAGAATCCATCACCTTTTGCTAGACTGATGCATTAGGCTTCTGACTTAGATCTGCGGATTCCACTGTTGCCCAGCTTTGTCTTAGCCACAGAAAACCCCACTGACTACAGCATAGTCAGATCAGGCCCTTTTCCTTTCAATGCCCTCTGATGCCTTTCTGTTTCAGTTAGTCTAAGTGCAAACTTTTTACCATGTTCTGCATCTTCTTGCCTCCCTAAGACCTCATCTCATACTATTCACCCATAATTTACTGCAGTCCAGCCACTGTGACCTCTTTCCCTCACATGTGCCAGGCTCGTTACTAGCCCAAGCTTTTGCATGGTCTTTTCTTTCTCCTTGGAACACTTTCCCCAGAATCCTCATGTGACTGGTTCCTTCTTCTCCTTCAGATCGCCATATAAGATCACTTCCTCAGAGAGGCTTTCCCTAAATTGGTCACCTCTGCCAATTCTTTTCCCTACCCTACCTCCTGCTGGTTATTCTTCAATTGGTTGTTTGGTTATTTATTGTTTATCATCATCTACTGGAATACTGTTGTAAAGGCAGAGTCTTTAACCTATTCCTCCCTACCACCCTCTATTCTTCCCTTCCTTCCTTCTTTCCTTCCTTCCCACAACATAAAATAGTACCTGGCACAGAGTATTTACTTAATAAATATTATTTAAATAATTGATTAAATACTTATTATTTTTTTGTACTCTCAGCCTACTGCAATGTACAAGGTTGACTTCAAGGGATGCTATGGACTGAATTGTGACCCCTTAGATTCATATGTTGAATCCTTAACCCCCGATGTGACTGTATTTGGAGATAGGGCCTTTATGGCAGTAATTAACGTTAAATGATCTCATAAGGATAGCCCTGATCCAATTAAATTATTGCCGTACGATAGCGGTCCCCAACCTTTTTGACACCAGGGATTGGTGCTTTTGTGAGAATCTAATGCCTGATGATCTGAGGTGGAGCTGAGGTGGTGATGCTAGTGCTGGGGAGTGACTGCAAATACAGATGAAGCTTCACTCCCTCGCTGCTCACCTCCTGCTGTGCAGTCCTTTTTTTTTTTTTTCCTAATAGGCCCTGGGCTTGGGGACCCCTGCCCTATAAGATTGTGGACTTCTCAGACTCCAGAACTATGAGAAATAAATTTTTGCTATTTAGGCCACCTAGTCTGTGATATTTTGTTATGACTGCCTGAGCAGACTAAAACAAGGAGTAATCCACAGTGACCATCAGGTTGCTTTTGTACGTCTTAACACGTGTTATCTTCCACATGTAATTTGGATTGAATTTTCCTAATTGCACTAAATTAGTCTCCTTCACTATTTATTATCTAATACTTGTTGGCCTTATCACCTAGCTTCTGAAATCTTCTGTTAGGCTGGCATTTTATTACTCAGAGGAGTTAGTGTTATCTGATGAATTAGAAAATTTACAAAAATGTTAAAATATTTTAAAGTAACATTTAAAAATGTTGAAAGAAAACCGTTTCCACTACCAGATCCTGGGGGATATGTGCATTATTTTCATATAGAAAAAGGATCATTTATTCTTAAATTTTTCAAAATATCTAAAGGCTAATTCCTTATTTATAACAAGATCATGTCTTATTGGTCATAGTATATCTAATATCTAGGGCAGTAAAGCATCTATTCTAGAACACAGTATCAACTCCAAAAGTTCATTGAGCGAATAATGAAAGTTTTCTGGACCCATGCTAAATCAGTCTTTGTCTTTGGTGTAACACCTTGTTAAAAGTCTTTTAAAAAATTAAATAAATATGCACTTAAGAATAATCTGTATGTACCTATAACTTTTATTTTTATTTTTCATCTTGGTGTTCAAAGTTAAAACCCTGAGTTAAGTTTAGAAGATTTCCTTTTCTTCCTGAATTGGTTTCTCTAACTCTATTTTAATGGTGTCTTTGGGCATAAGTTATGTGGTAGTACTATTGGTGATTACATCTGTTCCCCAGAAGTGGTAGAGAAGAAAAAAAAAGCTATATGAAGAATTTGGAATAATTATATCTTTATCATATAAGAGACTTGATAAACTTCAACATTAATTCTTAGGGTGTAAAGGAGATTTTTCTTTTCTGTAGAATTTAATTGAAAATCATGGAATTCCCTAAGTTTTGTTGTTTATAGACCTTTTTAAACTGAAGTCAAGAATGAGCACAAATTTGTTGCAATGAAGATGGGTATGAAAAACAAAAAGTTGGGTGGTGGACAGGTGGGCCAAAGTAGAGCAGAAATGTGGGTGAGAATTCAGGCATAGCATGTGCTGGATACTTTAGATGGTTTTGCAAAAGTTTGCACAAATTCCCCTCATTCGTTTGCTTCTACAGACACCTCATCATTTTTACCTTGATAACCATGCTTATTTTGTGGTCTTGGGCAAGTTGCTGAATTTTTCTATGCTTCAATGAAGTGAAGAAACATCTATAACATGGGGCAAATAGTTCAAAGAATCGCCGTGGGGATTAAATGAGTTCATAAATGTAAAGGACTGGCATGTAAGACCTCAGTAATTAGTAATTGATATTTTAATTATTATCATCATCATCATTATCATCATCATCATCATCTTTATTTCTCCCAGGGAGCCTAGTACATCAATATTTCATTAATAGAAAAAAATTTTAATGAGACATGGCATTGTGAAAGAATTTTAAAGTAGAAAAACTCAGAAGTTAGGCAATTTGTTGTATAGAAACTAGCTTATTTCGGACACAGAGAAGATTGGACAAGGAAGGAGGACTGAGACAAGGGAAACAGTTGAGAGTAAAGAGTGGACTGAATACCATATTCACAGATGAGCACAGAATTCACACACTTTTAGAGCAAGACTGTGTAGCAGATGCTTTTGATACTTCACATCTCCTCTGCCCACCTCTGATTTCAGCCTCTTCTGTTGGGGTTTGGATGACAGTGATAGTTCCATGGGAGCTCAAACTCACACTAACAGTGACCCACCAGACAGTCTCTTTTCACTTTCTATCTCAGGACCTTTTCAGACAACCGGAGTCAACTCAACCAGCAGGAAAGTGCAGCCTATGAGAATGGGAGAGTTAATATTTCCTGACAATCCTCAACCAATAACGCCAGCATCGAGGCCTGCAGAAGAACATTCTGGGAGGCATTCTCTTTGCCTCTTTTAGGTCCCACCAGCATATAGCCCCGATTAACTATGATCTTTATAATACGTCTCATATTGGCTTTTCCTCTGTCTTTGTCTCACTCTTCCCTCCCACTCACTCATGCTTTCTGGGATATCTTCCAAATGAATTATCTTTCCCTGAGTCCTTGACCTTGTCTCAGACTCTGTTTGGCGAAGAACTCAAACAGAGAAGAAAGTGAAAGGAAGAGTGTAGGAAATTGATAGAGCAGCGTTCATTTGAGATGCTTGCCATTTTCTCTGGTACATAGCTTACTGCTAAAATATCTTGGAAATATTGTAATATTTCAACTTCTTTCAACTATATTGAAATTTTTTTGAGGACAAGAACACTTTAAAAATGTATTTAATGTACCCCCATCATCTGTCACTCAGTGGTAGGCATATTTATTGATGGGTTGGTTTTCTAGATGATTCTCAAAATTCCTCTTGGGACTGTCATTCAGAGTAATCTAGTTTAACCAGTGGGGAATCAGTGGCAAATGATAAATGAGTTTTATTAGTTTTGGGATCTTCGTTTTTACGAGTTGTAGCTCATGTGACCTTCCTAGCTGAGGAACAACTGAGGCTTCTGTGAGTAATTATCTCTCCAGAGGTGATTACCTCTATAAGCTGCCCCTTAACTTGATGTCCTTTCATGTGGTGGTGAAGTTTCTTGGCTTTATTTTTGATCTGCTCCTATGAGAAAGAAATGAATTCTTTGGAGAGGACACTACGGTAGGGAATTTGAGTAGGAAAGCAATTTTTTCCGAATTAATGGCTGAACAAATCAGTAAAATGATCAAAATAAATTAGAACTAATCAGTATTTTGAAATATTTAGGATAGTTTAACTTCTTGGGCCTTAACTCATATTACTTTATAAAGAGATCTATGAGGAGACCTTTGCACTAGCATGATATTCAGACTTCTAGCTCCTAGAGAATTATGATAACATTGATTTGATTAAGAAAAGAAAGAGTCCATTAGGATCAATGATGGTGCCATATATGTCCAGACTTGTGAAGTTGTAAAGACAGAACTATTTCAATGATTTAATACATGTAAAATACTTAAAATTATGCCTGGCACATGGTAGATAAATGTTATCAGTAAATATTATCTCTGATGATGTTGTATGAATAATGACCACAAACACAATAGGGGTAGAGCCCAAATGCCTTTGACTTGTACTTTGACTTGTAATTTGAGATTATAGGGTAGAAGATGCCCAAAGGATAGGCAAAGAGACCTCTCTTTATGTCTTAGTCTGTTTGGGCTGTTATAACAGAATACCATAGACTGGGTAGGTTATAAACAACAGAACTTTATTTTTCTTAGAAAAGGATTGGGAAGTCTAAGATTAAGGTACCAACAGATTCAGTGTCTGGTGAGTGCTTGTTTTCTGGTTCACTGACAGCTATCTTCTCGCTGTGTCCTCACATGGCAAGAGTGAGGCAGCTCTCTGGGGTCTTTTATAAGCCATGAGGGTTTCAACCTAATAACCTCCCAGAGGCCCCACCCCATATTTGGAGTTATGTTTCAACATAGGAATTTTGGGGAGATACAAACATTCAGTCTTTAGCACTGCATTTCTTAAGTGTAATTCCTTTGTAGAAATATAAGTAATAGGAACCACCACTATCCTAGTTCTCTGCTCATTCAGTGTGAAGAAATTGAAGGCTGGTCTTATTTTATGGCTTATGTAATGTGAATTTGACTTGGGATGATGAGGCAGTACTGTTGACTGTAGGTTTCTAGCCCTATTCAGAACCTTACTTTTGTTGTTGTTTTCATTCCTCTAAATAGATGTTAAGTTAACGAAAAATGAACAGAACTCTTTTCTTGGATACAGCATGTGTTCAACCACAAATAATTAACTCTATGCTTCTAGGAGACATGAATCTGTGCCTCATATTTTAACACAGAGGCTATGGAGCTACTGAAAGATAAGGCCACGCCCCTGTCATATATTATTGCTGACATATTTCTCCCAAAGCAGCACTGCTGATTATTATGAAAGCAAGGCAAGTTTGAGTGGAGAAAGGATATGCTGCAGTTGCAAGGAAACAAAGAGTAACTTCTAACACATACTTGGAGGCTATCTTTCAACTTTTTCCTGTGTTACTTCAAAGCAAATAAAGGGATTGCTGCAATACTGCTGTGATCAAGCTATTCAAGAAAGTAATATGTTCAAGTTTGTTATGGCCCTGGAATTACATTTTTTTCCCAGACAAGTAGCTGCCGAAGAATTTAGTGAGATATCAGTTTGATGAAACTTCTAACAAGTTGCCATTTCTAATTATTCAGTGTATTTGCCTTTATAGTCACAGTTTTCATCACTCAAACTGGTTGTAATTCAAGGGGAGAGATGTCTCCTCTTATGGAGAAAGAGATGAGAATGTTGTAACTTGAAGTGTCCAGCATGCCTTGAATTTATCTTTGTTTTATTTGTCCCCAAGCCTGGAAGGCCAAATAAAAATCATTTTCTTTCTTTTCCAATTGTTCTGTTTTCAAACATTTCTTTCTCTCAAACATAATGAGTTCTGAGTAACTATTTGAACTTTTGTTAGATAATCTTCTGATGTTAGATTTATTCTTATTGCATTTGTACAGAGCACATATTATATACATATATTCATATACATATATACATATACATATACATATACACATATACATGTACATATACATATGCATTTGGTCTATGTGTCTGCCTCTCTTCCTTGGGGTCAGACACCATGTCCTATCTTTTTTGGTGTTGGTGGGAAGACTGGAGCTTTTTACAAAGGAGACACTCAAGAACTGTTACTTTGATGAAATGTTTGTTGAGTAAATGTTAAAATATTATAATTATTAAGTTTCGATACAAAAAGTTTAAAATTAATGATAAAAAATCTAGATAAAGAAACAAAACAAAGTATTAGGAGTTAATTGGAATCATAGGATTTTTAAAAGCATATAGAATTTTAGAGGAACTTGAGACTTTAGTTTAACATCTTTTTTTCACAGATAGAGAATCTTTGACTTGCTCTGGGTGACAAATTCATGGTCCATGCACTCCAGTCATTTAGTGCTTTGACTGGAGCATTGGCCTATGAAAGACCTGTTGTCAAATTAATTCTAAGAGTGTTATAAGGGCTCTGAGCTCTCTCATCCCATATCCACTCCTTTACATATGATGTGCATGAATTCTAAAGTTAAGACTCAACCAATTGCTTCTACAAATCTGTAATACTAAGAACAAAATAAAGTTAACTTTATAGCCTAATGCCTTCTAATTTTAGCTGACCACAGAGCCAGGATTTAAGGTGTCACTGATGAGAAACAAGGGAGGTGTCAAAATTACAATAAGCATGGAGGACCTTCATGAAAACTGTCAGCACCTCTTTTCTCTGAAAATTCAGTTTGTTGTGAGTTGAGGGAGAAGAAAGAAAATAAACATTTATCAGATCTGTAGTCTATCACATGTCAGACTCTATCACGTTTACTGAGTCCAGCAATCCTTTAATCCAGTGGGTCTAAATCAGCAGTGACTTTGTCTCCCCACCCCCACCACGAGGAGACATTTGGCAAGGTCTGGAAATAATTACAATTGTCACTACATGGGTCTTGCTCTTAGAATTTTATAGGTAGAGGCCACGGATGCAGCTGAACATAGTACCATACACAGAAGAGTCCTCACTAAAAACAGTTATCCAATCTAGAATGTCAGTAGTGTCATGGTAGAGGAACCCAGCAAACTGAGTATTATATTGTCCTCATATTTACAGATGAGAAAATAGAGGCTCTGTGTTACCTGGTTAGTAAGTGGATTGGGCCTTTGAATCCAGATTTCTCAGCAACCAAACTTGTGCCTCTTCACTACTCCCACTCTCTAGATGAAGCAGTGACTCCCAAACATAGGTTTTTATTAGCATCTACCAGGAGCTTGTTCAGAATACAGCTTTCTGGATCTACCCTTAGAGATTCTGTTTTATTTGGTCTGGTGTAGAACATGAAATCTACGTATTTTAATAAGCACTCAAGCTCCTCAAATGCACAATTTGGGAAATACTGCCCCAGGCAAGGTTATCACTACTTGGGCCATGCTGTTTTTATAGTCCCTGTGGCTAGGACCTGGTGGTTTGGCTCCTTCTGCTTTGTTCTGGTTTCTTAGTTCTTAAACATCACACCCTTTCCCCCCTCCTTTGACTGTGCCTTAGTTGTGGGTCTGAATGTCCCAGAAGATACTGGGTGAACTGAAGTTGGAGGCAGCTGTCATTTTATTTCAACCAGGGTCCATTCATTTAGATTAATGATGTTGTTTGGTACTTTGAGTGTTGGAAATAATATAGAACTGTTTTATAACACTGATTTCAGAGAAGAAGTACTAATGAAAGCTTCCTTTAGGATCAGTAGACTGGTTTGATTAATTTAATAAATATTAATTGAGTGCTTCCTCTGTGGCAGCTAGGGATTTTACTGCATGATTGTTAGGCAGGAATATGTGGTAAAACAGGATTAGTGTTGCTGGGCCTTAGGAATTGGGAGACCTCACAGTGGATCAGGGAGAGACTTAGAAGTGACTAAGGAGTAGAAAGTCAGACGTGTTTCTTACAGGATATAGTAAGTCAATCCTCATTATTTGTGGATTCCGTATTTGTGAATTTATTTACTCAGATTTATTTGTAATCGCCAAATCAATACTCACAGGATTTTTGTGGTTATTTGGGACATGAGCAGAGTGGCAAAAAATTTGAGTCATTTGATACTCTTGTCCTTGCTGAAGTTAAATAAGATCACGATCTACCTTCTTGTTTTACTTCTCATACTGTAAACAAGTATCCTTTTCACGGTCTGTTTAGTACCATGTTTTTCAATTTTTTGTGCTTTCCGGTAGTGATTTCACTGCTTGAAATACCCTCCAAGCATAGTGCTTCTATGTAGTGTTTCTAAGCAAGAAGGCTGTGATGTGCTTTATGGAGAAAATATGTGTGTTAGATAAATTGTGTTCAGGCATTGATTATGGCACTAGGGACCGGTGCTTCTATGTGCATCTAATGCACGATGATCCGAGGGGGAGCTGAGGTGGTGATGCTAGTGCTGGGGAGTGGCTGCAAATGCAGATGAAGCTCCTGCTGTGCAGCCTGGTTCCTAATAGGCCACGTACTGGGGGTTGGGGACCCCTAGATTATGGTAAGTGTTAGCTGTGGGTTCGGCGTTAATGAATCAACAATATATATCAAATAAGGCGTCTTTAAACAGAAACACAAAGTTATGTATTGATTGGCTGATGAAAATGTGCCCAGAGGCTTGGAGGAACCCTACCCTGTATTTCCCCAGGAGCAATGGTTCAGTATTTACTAATGCAGTGTGTGTGGTGACTTTATAGGACATAACTATCATGAGTAATGAGAATCCATTGTATATAATTACCTTAACATCCACACAATGGAGTACTACACGGCCATGTTGTAGAACAAAATGAGTGATGTTTTTCTGAAGTAAATGGCTAATCTTCATTCATACAGAAATTATGGTTGTAGATTAGGATAATTGCTCACTTAAAGGGATAAAGTAAATTAAAATGAAGCTGTTCTCTTTAAAGAGATAATTACCAAAGAGATCAAAGGAACATTTGGTTCATTTTCCAGAGCCAGTGTGAGTGGACTGATTTCTGGGATCACTATTATGCAGTTTTATTAATCTTTCCCTGGCTTTTGTACTGATTAAAAAATGTTTGTTTCACCATGGTCCATGGCATGCTCCTTGTGAAGGAGAAGGCCCTTCGAGTTGGCTACCTTTCACCTACTTCTTAATCTGTATATTCTCTAAGATGAAGAATGAAAAGTTCTAGCTGAATTAGAGTTTCTAAGTGGAGAGAATAAAAGTCACTTATACAATGAAAGCAAATTACAGGAAGTCTCTAAACAGAGTTTGATATGTTTCGAGCTATTTCTTCTTTATTAAAATGTTTGTCGTTTCTGGATCTGAGAGTCAGTGACAGCCACCAGTTTTTGACAGAGCATACCCATTAAGGAGCCCCTGCTTCAGAGACTCTTCAGTGTGCACTTTGTTTTGCACCTGAACTCCAGAGGCCTTTATGGGCGGTGGATCTTGAGTTAGGGACGAGGAGTCCCTGGTGATATCCAGATGCACACTGCTGACTCCATAATGACAAGGAGTTAGGGTGCTTCTGTAATAAAAAGGACATTTTAAAGGGTGGCTTTTAAAGTTTCCAGCCAATTAGATTCTTTCAGGATGATAAAACATCTCTATGAAAATGAAAAGTTCTTTCAAATCTGTATGTGAATTGCATCAGCAACTCTAACCAACATGTAACCTAGCTGCACCTGAACTGTCAGGTTGGGAGTAGAAAAGATAAATTTTTAAATAGTGCAGAGGGCTGGCGCTGGTGGCATGCAGACCTTCTGACCGTTATAACCTAAAGGCCCTCTCCAAGCGAAAGCTCTAGAGAAAAGCAGCAGGAAGAGGGTGACAGTTCAAATGGGGGAGGGTAAAGGTCAGAGTAAGAGGAGCAAAATTTGAAGCCTTTGCTCTTGCAGGTCCAAACCAGGCTACTAAGGTGAAATTACTACAGTCCAGACTCTTCAGTTGAACTCGATGGCTCTTGTTTCCCCAGTTTGTTCTCTGCCCCTCCTATGCTTGAGAGGGAGTCCAGGGAAGTAAAAGTAAAAGGACAGTTTAGGCTCCTGAACCATCGATCCACTATATACAAAATTCCAACTTAAGTTTTAAAAAACGATAATCACAAAATGTGGTAGGCTGAGTAACAACCGCACCCCCCAGGTTGTTCACTTTCGAATTCCCTACTATGTCATATAAGCCTTAGATGGCAAAGGGACTTTGCAGATGTAATTAAGATAAAGATTTTGAGATGGGAGATAGATTATCTTGGATTATTCAGATGGGCCCAATCATGTAGTTACAAGAATCCTTACAGGTGGGAGGCGGAGGGAGCTACTACCACAGAAGAGATGTGATGAGAGCAGCAGCAATTGGAGTAATGTGCTTTGAAGACGGAGGAAGGGGCTCAACGCCAAGGAACACAGGTGGCTAAGAAAGGCAAGGAAATAGATTCTCCCTGCAGAGTCTTAAGAAAGAACTAGGCCTGCTGACACTTTGACTTTAGCCCAGAGAAACTGATTTCAGACTTCCGACCTTTAGAACTATAAAAGAATATACATCTGTGTTTTAGCAAGCCACTAAATTTTGGGTAATTAGTTATAGTAGCCAGGTACTGTAATATACTACCATGTCCCAAAGGACATTTTTATGACACTGTTATTGTATTATTTCCTTTTACAAAATTAAGTTCATATATTTGTGGAAATATGCCTGTTGTGCAAATGTTCACTCACATTTCATCTTTTCTTTATTAGGGAAACTAAACAAATTTAAGCATTTTAAGAGAAGTGGCTGGGAGGAATCATAAAATTATGGCATTTAGGGGTATCTAGGGAAAATTTAGTCTATTTTCCAGAAGAGTTAACTGGGGCTAACGTCCGGGTCTTCTGACCTCCAATCTGATGGGGATAGTAGATGAAGCAAGGGACCTGCTGACCCTCTGTCTGGCCCCTTAAGAATTTTCTGCTTCTTTTATGAAAATAGTACAACTCTGTTAATTGCTGCCACATGTGATTGTCACATTGCTGAGAACTAATGAGCCCAGGAACAGCTCTGACTTGGTTAAGTATAGGAAGGGAGTATGAAGAAACAGGTGCCATTTGGAATAAAGTTATTTAAAAAAATTATCTCAACAGGTTAAGTATAGGAAAGGAGTATGAAGAAACAGGTGCCATTTGGAATAAAGTTATTTAAAAAAATTATCTCAAATGTGTTGTTATAACTAAAGAGCTGCAATGTATGTTCTGAAGTTTTAAGCCTTCATTAAGAAATAAAAGGACTTTCCTCCATACCCCACCCATTAAATCTTGAAATCCAATCCTTGCTCATTGAATGAAAAGTCTGGAGAGGAAATGGAATGCCCAAAATTACCTTGATTAAAATTATTTTTTTTTGGTTTTGTTCTTTTGGAGACTGGTCCAGGGAGAAAAAGAATGCAGCAGAAATCAAACTTGCCAAAATGAATATAGTACTCCCAAGTTTGAGCCTAAATATAATCATTGTTTGCCTTTTAGACTGCTGCCTCAGATAAACAAAGGTTCATGAGGACTATTTACAGCTACACATATAGGGAAGCTTTTAAAGTATGGTACTTTTTACACTTAGATGGGAGAAAGTATAATCCTGATACATCTACGTATTTCAAACACAATGTAGAAATACTAACCTAAAGTTTCCTATGTTTTAAAGGAGAGGAGAAAGATGTAATGTTAGACACTTGCTTCGGGCAGCTTCTGTAATCCTGGCAACAATCAGTGAGGCAAATATTGTTATTTTATTTTACTTGTCAAGAAATTGTAGTTCAACAGAGCTAAAGCAATTAGAAAAGTTACAGTGAGCAATTTGAAAAGAATTCAGGTCCCAAGACCCTAGATCGAGAGACCGGGCTGGAATAATTTCTTGCAAATCAGTGCTCTCTCCTGCACCTTCAAGGGCCTGTGCAAGGTATGAGAGTGTGGGCTAAACGTTCTGTCAAACCTTCCTAATTCAGATTTTTAGGTCTTCACTGGTAAAAATTTTTTATTGTAGGACAGTTTTTTTAAAAAAATTACTGCTTATTTATATTAAACTTTTCTATGTTTATAACTCGTTATGAAAGTAATAACATGCTCATTGTAATGAGTCTTCAAGATAAACAAGGCTAAAAGTGTGCATATTCTTCCATAATGTCCCCAGTTCATATAATGTAGAACTGTCATTTTAAGGAAAAGCATTGCCTAATTTAGGTCTTATTGAACAGGGAAAAATGAATTGTAATTTGAATACCTATTAGTCTCACATAAATGATTGCCCCTAAAACATTGCATAGATTTTGTTCTCTTCAGTAGTTAAAATATTTCCCTGCATTTTTGTTTATCCTCGACCTCATCTGGGCAACCTCAAATTCAAATGCAGTCAGTCACTCATGAATGACATTTTGATGTGTTACCAGTCGTCTCCACTGCACATCAGACATATGTGACTCCATTCACCTGAACCTTTATCCCCTCAGAATGGCTTAGTGTCTAGGTAGCAGTGTTGCTGAGGAAGAAGCTCTGTGTGCTCTTGGGAAGATGTTTCATGATGATGCTAGGATGCCTCCCGGTAAGACGGGAGATGTGGCACTGTGGGCCCACGGAAGCTTGTTGAGACAAGCAGTAACCTGCTTATTGGAATTTGTAGTGTGCAATCTGACATCTCAGGTGGGTCATGGCTGTGTCTCTGGATTTTGGTTTTCAGATAACTCCTTGGAATTATCCTCAGCCTTCTATTTTTTTTCCAATTATCACTTCTTTCTATTTACTCTCATTCTAGAACTAAAGAGACAAGTCTGCTCTTGCTCCCATATTCCTAATGCTTACACAACTTGTTCCCCATCTTATTACAGTGTTGCCGACCTCCTCAGAAGGCTGGCAGTGGTGTACTAGTGATCATAATACATTACCTGTGCCTGTTTTCAAGAGGCACAGTCGTAGTCAACTGTGTCATAGACAAAGTATTTTGATTGGATATTTTTTGTATATCTCTTCAAACCTACTGCTTTCCTCTGTTCTGCAACCCTGGAGGCTTCATGCATTGATGGACCCTTTCTCCTCTGGCTTGCAGTTGGGTATAAACAATGGGAGACTCTGGCAGGAGGTGGGAGGGCTGCAGGAGAGTGAGGTAGGGGTGCTTATTCCCCCAGCTCCTACCCTCTGAGTTGCCTGTGGTTGGTTGGGTGCATCTCCCTTCAAAGAACATGGCTCTTCTGGGTTCTGGGAATTGCTCTACCTATGTCCCTTCAGTCCTAGTGATTGTAATGGCTTCTGGCCCCCGGGTGTTGACTGTCATTCCCCACGCCCTGTCAACAGTCTCCTTTCCCTTTCCTCGGTGCCTCTGTGGGAGTGACTCACAGTTTTTGGCCTCCTTTTCCTATATCTCCCCTCTCCATTCCCCTGTGGCTGCTTGCCCATGAGTGGCTCCCCTTTTCTCTTTATGTGTTAGCACTCTTATCACCATGCCTCTTTCCCCAGTCCCCGTGGGTTGGGCAACTGTCTAGCATCAGTAATTTCTACCTAAGTAAAAAATTATCTTAGAAAGCAACGTCAGTACCAGAAGGTATTTGAGAAATCATTTTGTCTAATGAGTTTTTATTCAAAGGTGAAGACAATAGGGCTAGAGAAGATAGGTGTATTGCCTGAGGCCCACTGGATACCACCTAGAGGCTACTCCACTGTGCTTTCCTCTGTACAATATAGAGACTGGGGATAAATGTCCCAAATAGGAGACATCTTCAAAAATGAAGGTCAGTATATGCCACCTTCTGAAATTGAATCCATTAAGATTCAACATTAAGTAGATGGAATCATCTCTCTGCAGAAATAAAATGCATTCTAGGAGGAGATACTGGTTTTGAAAATGTATTGCTGACAAGTTGAGTATGTTTCACCATCTTCAATTAAAAGACAGGAAGATTCCCAAGAAATTAAGATATGCTTTAATCCAGTGGATTTTACATGCATAAAGAAATGCATCATCACAGAAGGAGAGTTATTTGTTTGGAGAAGAGAGAAATGGGTAAGATTTTATCTGTGTGTCTCCGGTACTGATTAATTACCTCAGCTGTCATCCCAATTGACTCACCCAAATGTTCTGATTCAATTCCTAGACATATCCCTTTACTGATAGAGTCTGTTAAATTCCACAAGCACTGACCATCTACTATGAGTTTCTCACTGCACCAAGAATTGGACATATAAAGATGATCTAGATGTAGAGCCTGCCTTCAAGTAGACTGCAGTGAGGAGAGACACACAAAAAGAGATCACTTTAATGTAGACTATGTTAGCTCTCCCTGTCATGTTCTCTTACAGGCTCCCTTTTTCCTTTTTTCAAAATAGCTAACTGCTGAGAAACACCTGGAAAATCACCTTCTGTGGTCTGTTTTCATGTTTTTTTGATGGTACCAGCTGCTCTGTGACAAGCTGGACTGGGATGAGTTTGAGAGTGCCTGACCTCTTGACTGGTTCAAGAGAGAGTGTCCAGGGCCAGTTGTGAGATTCAGCTTCTGGGTGAGACTGAGCCATAAGGGAGGAGATAAGTCACCACCTATTGCTGGTACATAGTACTTGCTCAGCAAATTAATTCATTCAACAGTTATTTAATGAGTGTCTACTATGTGCCAGGGATAGACACTCAACTTAGACGTCAGTGGAGACCAAGTCCTTACCTTCCTGGAGCCTATATCCTAGGAAATGTCTTGAAAGAGTGTTTCCTAAGGAGAGTTGTGGGTCTGAGAGGAGAGAGAAGCAGGTAAACCAAGAACTGAAACCTGGAGCAGAAGTAGAAGCAATGGGAGTTCAGAATATTTAATGTGCTGGGCGGATAGAGGGTGGAGTTGAGGAATGCGGGGGTTGGAGAAGACTTGCTGGAGGTGAAGACAGAGCTGTAAACCACCAGGATCCCCCTGCATGCGTTTTTGTTACTGCCAGGGTTATAGCAGCAGGACTATCGAAACTGGCCTTTGAAAATAACTGCTCTTAATTAAGAGGAGTATTTGATTTTGGGAAAGTCATCAGGGGGCTAATTTCATTTACATTCTTTACCGCTGAGCTGCCTCCTGACCAAGCTGACCAAAGGCCTGTGTGTTCCAGAACAGCTCATTGACTGCACCCTTTAGCTCTCTGTGCCATAGTTGCCAGTGGTCTCTGACTATGTCTTGTTTGGCGTTCACATAGCAGGGTCACCTACACTCTTTATCATCCTCGACCTGGGCTCTGCCAACCTCACCCACCTCATCTCTTGCTAGTCCTGGCCTTGCCCTTTATGCAGTGGTAGTACATGCCATGCCCATGCCATTTCACACCTCTCTCCCTGTGTTCCACACTTCCCCTTTCTGGAATTGCCTCTTTGCCTCCTTTTCTCCTTCCCAGCTCCCATGTCTAACTGCTTCCAGACTTAATCCTAGCACCGCCACCTCTCAGAAGTCTTCTCTATTCCCTCAGCTGGGCTGAGGGCCCTGTCTCTGATTCCCATTCTAAGCCATGAGTACCTCTGTCATAGCACTCATCATCTCGTATGTAAATTATTCACTATGATAAGTTTTGTATTTAAAGTTACTGTTTATTCTTCCACTGAGCTCCTTCAGGCTTGGGTCTATGTTTCTTTGGAATCTCTGCAACAAGTACAATGCATGGTGCATACTAAGTAGACACTCATTTTGAAAGAAGTTATTCTGATTTGTAAGGAATGAGTTATATTTTGGGGCTTTCCTGATATCCGTAGAGTCTGTCAGCTTTTTGCTTTTGCTTTCCTCTACCTCAAACTTCGTATCTCAGAGACACCTGTGTGCCCTGAGAAATTGAGGCCATAGAGATGGTTCATGTGCTGTTGCCTTGTCTCTGTCAATGAGAAGGATGATGCAATTATAGGAAATAGGTTTGCCTGGTATGGCAGCATTGGAGAAAGAGAGAAAGAAGCAAATTACTTATGTCCACGCAATCATTGCAGAGCAAGGGGATTGTAGGTGTTGAAGCTCTTGGCAGAAACCAGTGATTGTTAGGTGATAAAATCGTAGGGTATGTTAGGTGGCAGTGACTCTGGAAAAGCAATCTGCTGCTTTCTTCCTGGGCGAGCAATGAAGGGAATCTGTGGGCATCCATGTCAACATGAGGACCATGGCTTTGTATGCATGCAACATTCTGAGGACACAGACCTTTCCTTTCACTGAGATGGAAGCCTTTTCCTCCTGGTGTAAATGTGGTGGGCATTATGACCTCTCTGTAGGGTAAGACAGGACTTGTTGGCAAAGAAAGGCAGCTATGAACATTTAGGTGCTTACATTATAGTAAGAAGTTTCATCTTGAAAATAATTGCTGAGCACAGCTAATTGATGTTTATAGCAGCCAGAAAATAAGTTATTTCAGGAGAGGGTGGGTTATAGACTGGGGAGGAGCATGAAGGAAACTTCTGAGGTGCTGGAAAGGTTCTCTGTCTAGACTTGCATGGTGATTACATGGCTGTCTATATATGTAAAAAACCACTGAGCCATACACGGAAGGCTAGTGTACTGCATGCATCTTACTGTATGAATGCCATCCCTCAAGAAATTTTAAAGAAAATAAGTCACTTACAAAAGTTTATATACTATCTTTGAAAAAAGAAGGAGGCAGGATGCTGATTCTGACACTTTAAAAAAGTGGCCTGTGACTAAAACGCTGCCTTCAAACTTATGTAGTCATTAGATTCACACAAGGTCCATGGATGTGGGCTCTCTCCCAAAACCAAGAGAGAGGGTAGCTCAAGTCAAAGGAGCTTGAGAAAAGGTGAGGCTGCAAAGTCAAGGAAGGGTATCTGAACAGATCATCTGAAGAAAAGTATTACAGCTCTGTCCTAAAGAAACCAGGGAATGAGGGGGTGGGGATATTGAGATTTGAGAGCAGACTAACTTTTTCTTCCTTGAATTTGGTGTGATCAAGCCTGGTAGTATTTATAAGATGTGGGATAGTCAAGTCTCTGTAACCATACTTATTTATTCCTTATTTGCATGCCTTTCACTACACCACATTTTACAAGCACATGAGGTCAAAGATGTGATGTCTTAACTTAGAATTTCCAGCACTGAGCTCAGAACGTAGTTCTTGAATTAGTTGAAATATAGCTATCACTTGCTCTGACAAAGCAAATAACAGTGGCTTATTAGCTAAGGTTAGTTTCCTTGAGAGATAGATTATGGGATAGAAATTGGTGTGCAGATGTTTTATTGGAGAAAACACTTGTGAGTGTGAAAGAAGCAAAATTGAGCAGAGGAAGAAGTCACACTGTCACACGGATACCAACAGAGGCCTAAACTGACCTCATACGAAGCTCTGGAGTTGGGATGGCTCTTTAGAGCTAGCCATGCATCTATGCTGGGAGGCCCAGGCTTTGCATCAACTTGCATCTCCTTATAGACCAGTCACTGGGTAAGGCTATTCTCAGGGGATAACAATGTAGTAGGAGGCAGCTCCCTTCAGCCAGAGACAGTTTCCAGTCAACACTCCTGGCAGCTAAGGGAATGAGAGCTTACATCCTGAGGGGAGAGATACAAGTGGCCTACTAGAGTGTGGCTCCCCAGTATTAGGGACCCAGGTTCCTTCTATCTTATTGATCTATTGTCCCTCAAGTGTTAGATGATCATGAAACCTTACCCCCGCATCCACATTTCAAGGGAAAGATTAGAATGGGACATGTTTCGTGTTCTCTTCCGTCTTTTCTCTGAGTATTTTCCACTTGGATATGACCCCTAAGTTATACACATTGTTCTATTGATAGTCAGACCAACACACCTAACTGCAAAAGAGGCTGGGACATTATATATATTTAAAGTGTACAACTTGATGATTTGATATAGATATACATTGTGAAATTATTACAATAATCGAGTTATTAACACATCCATCATTTCACATAGTTACCAAGTTTTTAGTGTGTCTGTGGTAAAAATGCTTAAAATTTACTTTCTTAACAAATTTTGAGTATAGAATAGAGTATTAAGTATAGTCACCATGCTGTCCATTAGATCCACAGAACTTACTCATCTTATAACTGAAAGTTTGTACCCTTTGACCAGTATCTCCCCTTGGAACATTATTTCTTTTGTCTGTCTCTGTAAGGCACAAGTGAAGGAAATCCAAATGATGAAAGTGATTATTTTGGTCCTTTTTTTCCCCATGTCTTATTTCACATGTCCTTATTTCATACCTTATTTTTCTGGAGTGAGAATATAGAGCTTTTATAATCAGAATAAATATTATTAAAGTGTATAACAGATGTAATTGATTGCTGGAAGAAAATGAACTTTTAAAGGGTGAATTTTTAACTAATTTCTATGTCAAATATGGGAACCACGGGTGGGGAGAAGTTAGTAGACAGTTACCCCAAATATCTTTATGTAATTATTTACTCAGTTCATTAACCCGACAAGCACTGAGCATTCTTGGCCAGGGGAAAATTTCCTTCTACTCCTTTTGGTACATGTTTACTGGTCATCACTTCTATGACCTTCCAAGGTCAAAAGTTAATCAACCACAAAGTGGGCTGCTTTTTCAAGTTAGAAACACTCCTGTGTACAGTTCTTGAGAATTAAATGTGCATGGACAATTTTAATAGGTGTTGGGTTCATTGTTTGTGGTTGCCACTGAGTTTAGCTTGGGGCTGCAATACTGGCCAATGAGATCTCTGAATCTTTAGGAAAGTAGTTGGTTATAGGGGAATTTGGTGGGGGCAGCTAACTTCATTGCCATGGCTCCCTTAATAGATGGGGTTGATGTAGCTAAAGAAGTCAGAGACTGGAAGTCTCCTTTCTTATTTCTTGCTCCCTTTTTCAGCCTTGCACACTTGTGTTCTGTGACTCATTTGGGCAAAGGCACCATAAAACATTCTATCAGTAATACATTTTCCTGCTTAATTTTATAGTATCTTGATGGTTTAGGAATAATCTAAATTCTATGTCTGTCTTGAAATCATCCACAAGACAGTTATAAATTGTTCTGCCACATGCACATTTAAAAATAAACTTTTATTATAGAAAATTTCAAGTAAACACAAAAGTAGAGAAAATAACATAACAAATCCCAGGTAACCTTCATCTAGCTCCAAGAATTATTGGTATTTTTCTAATTTTGTTTTATCTATCTTCCTCATTTTTTATTTTTTGCTGGAGAATTTGAAAGTGAATCTTTTATTGTGTCTGAACATCTCCTACTCATCTTGATAAAAGCAGCACACCCTTCACACTTCCTTGAGGGCTGCCTGTGAAAAGTGTTTTTGATTTTACAGCAGAAATTTTCCTCGAGCCAATAAGTTGCAGTGCCAAGACCAATTAATTTACTCATTCATAACTGAGAGAAACAGTATGTGCTGGGGGCAAGTGAGCTGTGGAGCCCTTTCCTGGCTTTTGCTTGCTGTTTACTTTAATTTGTTTGCCCTCACACAACATTACTAGCCAGTCACGTCTTGATAGCCTTGAATGAACTGGGAGGTTCTTGTCACAGAATTAGGGGATCAAGAGATATCTTTCTTTGTACAAAGGCTACGCTCCTAATCATTATGATCTATGTACAAAGTCTGCGTTCCCTGAGATTAATGACTGTGCCAGAGGTGCCTTTTTTATTATTATTTTTGCCCATTCTCTAAAGCAGCCAATCACTAGCCAGTTTGTAAACCTGTCTTTCTGGATGTTGGGCATCAAAGTAGGTGCAAAAAAGAACTGAAGTTTGAAGCACACCTGATGGCAGTCTTAACCATGCTGTTAACTTTACCTTGGTTTATAAAATGTCTTGTTTTATTGTGGTAAAAGAGACAAAAAATAAAATTTACCATCTTAACCATTTTTAAGTGTTCAGTTCAGTAGTGTTAAGTATATTCACATAGTTGTGCAACTAATCCATAAAATTCTTTTCATCATGTAAAACTGAAACTCTGTACCCATCAAACAATAACTCCCCATCCTCCTCTCTCGGGCCCTGGAAACTAGTCTATTCTACTTCTGACTCTATGAACTTGAGTACTCTAGGTACCTCATATAATGGGATTATATAGTCTTAGTCTTTTGTGACTGACATTTCACTTAGCACAGTGTCCTCAAGATTCATCCATGTTGTAGCATGTGTCAGAATTACCTTCCTTTTTCAGACTGAATAATATTTCACTGTATGTATATACAACATTTTGTTTATTCATCTGTTGATGGACACGGGTCGCTTTTACATTTTAGCTATTGTGAATAATGCTGCTATGAACATGGTTATGTATAAAATGTTCTTTGAGGTGAAAAAATTCTTTTCCTGTTCTGGAATTCTCTGCTTCCTCATATTTTTGGTATTCACCATTGGTTGAATACTCTCCTTCCCTGAGGTTATTATAGGACCTATAATACCACATCATCATTTCTTTCAAATCCTGGCCAGTTTCTCTCCCTGACCTGCTGCACAGCTTACTATTGATATGCCTACCACTTGGCACCGTATTTGGGACGTAGTATAGATATTTGGTAAACATGTGAATACATGAATGAATGAATGCACATAGTAAAATTAAATTGAAGTACAAAAAGTTATTTTTCCCATAAAATGGTTGTACTGTAGGCCTGGCTAAATATGTCCCAGAAAGCTTCTCTTTCAAACATCTGGTTCATGTTTCTATTTAAATTAACTCAATATAGCTATTCTCAACTATATTTTTAGTCATAATATACAAAAATAAGCCATACCTCTTTTTCTACTTTTCTTCCCATAATTCAAATGTAGTAGGGTCTCAATATATATTCACTATATGTGGGTAAATCTGTGAATGATAGCAGGTGTTGGAGAATGATTTCGTGAATGAGCCAACAAAAGAATATATTCTTTGGTGGGTGGTATATTTCTTGGAGACCTTTATTGTGATAGGAGAGAGGAAAGGAAGGAAGAAGGAATGGACCATTGTTTATTCTCTCATTCCACAAATATCCAAAGTTCTGGGTTCTGGGGTCCAGCAGTAAATAAAACAGGCATGTGTCCTGCTCTTAGGTACTTACCTTATAGGGAGTGAAACAGACACAAACAGATGATTTCTGGTTTTTCATGTCATGAAGAGAAAGGGGAAGCTGTGGTCAAAAATAATAGAGGCTGACATTGGGGCAGGGAGTCAGGGAGAACATGAGTGAGGAGGTGAAACCTTCAGAGTGAGAGGAGATGGGGGAGACTATGCCAGGGAAAGGAAAGGAGCTGATGGAAGGTAAATAGGACTAGGAATCAAGAAGAGAGAGTAGAGGGGTGAGGCCAGAGTAGTCAGTCATCAGATAGGCCATGGTGAAGAATTTGGATTTTGTTAAGAACAGTGACAATCAATTGATGAACATTTAAAAAAATTGAGGTAACATAGATAAATAACATAAATTTTAAGTGTACAACATTATAATTTGATATCTGTATGCTCTATTGTGTGTTTATCTCCAAAAGTCTAGTTTCCATCTGTTAAGCATATATTTGACCCCCTTTTCCCATTTTGTCTCCACTCCCAACCCCCTTCCCCTCTGGTAACTACCATTCTGATTGTATCTATGAGTTTGTTACTTTTTTTTTAATAGTCCACATATGAATGAAATCATATGGTTTTTTATCCTTTTCTTTCTGATTTATTTCACTTAGCATAATACCCTCAAGATCTATCCATGTTGTAAGTGGCAATATTTCATCTTTTTTTATAGCTGGATAGTATTCCATTGTATATATGTACCATATCTTATTTATCCATTCGTCCATATGGACACTTAAGTTGTTTCCATATCTTGGCCATTATAAATAATGGTGCTGTAGAATGATATGATCTAATTTGTATTTTGGAATCACTGTAGAATGATACGATCTAATTTGTATTTTGGAAAGCTCACTCTGGTTACCGTATGGAGAATTATTGAGGTGTGCATCTGGAAGAGGAATGTGCCATCCAGGCTGCTAGAGACACAGCCCAGGTGAGCATGCCTGGACCAGAGGTGGTAGTGGATCTAGGGAGATTGAAGATTCAGTTCAGGGATAAGAGATGGCCTTCCTCACCTCCTGTGTTTACTCTGCTTATCTCAATGTTTATTTCATTACCTCTGAAGGCAATTCCACAAGATCTCCAGACTCTATTGCTGCTGTTTTTGCTGCCATTTTTATGAGTAATTTTATTTGATACTGTGTCAGAATCTCAGCATTAGTTCATTGGACAATAGCTGTTGCAAACTAATATCCTCTCATAACTTATGAACCTAAAAGATTTCTCTTTCTCTTACAATAACACATCAAAACAAAAAATAGTTGTAAGTATTTAAGTTAATATTTCACTGAATGAAATATAATACTGCTATCTATCTTGGTCACTTTCCTTTGATGCCTAAGAAACATTATTTTGGAGGATACACACAGGAAAAAGGGAACAGTTTTAGAAAAGAGCTATGCTTAAAATACAGCATACTTTGCTGCCCTAAAAGTCAGTTTTTATTCATAGAAGGTGGTGAGTTTTGAGTGTATCTGGAAATAAGCACACGTATACTATAATTGTTCAACCTGTTCTGAATCAGAAAAGAGTAGGCTATAATTTTTCCTAATGTCGCACACACAGTTCATTATCTGAATATTGTAGCACCAAGTCAGGGGTGACAGTTACAGGAGTGACATCAAGGAAACTATGTGGGAACTGAGAGCCAAGTGCATGTTGCTTGCCTTATAATACCTGGTTGAAATCTAGGTTTTGACTTAAGTCTTAGAACTTGTCTAAGGGCAGATCTAAGAGAATTACTCTGGAACCCTTTGACTCACCATCGTTTTGACCCTGCTCTTGAAATTGTAGAGGGTTAGCTCCAGAATCAATCAAATCAGTCTTCTCAGAGATCTTGAAACAAATGACGGTCTTGTACTCCTCCACACCCAGAGCAACCCACTTGCCATTCTTGTCCTGCGGGAAAGGATGGGAAACCAAATGGTTGTTGGGATTGAAAAGAAGGTGACACATGTAGATCGCTTGCCTCAAAATATTCTGAACTCTGCGTTCTCTCTGTGTGGTTTTCCAAATATAAAATGTGACACTTCTTAGGAAGTGATCATTAAAATGAATTTTTTATCTTTTCAATTCATAAGATCGAACTTATAAATTAACAAAGACCCATTTCTTTCTGTCCCTACAGAGGGAACACTGTGAATTTCAGGATTCATTTTTCCTAATGTGGGATTTCAACTCCAGGTATAATTCAGGAGGTGTTTGTAACTGCATTCTTTTGCTGATTTTTCTCTTTCTCATCCTCAAGATGATTTTATTTTCTCATGCTGTAAACCAAATGCTGTTTAATATTCTTATTAGGGAAGAACAATTAATGTATTGGTGAATTGTGGCCCTATTTATACATCTATTATCAGAGAGAATTACTTGTTTGCTTAAGAATGAAGTTCTACCTCATTTAAGACTATTTTTGTCTGCTAGCAATTGAATTCTATTTGAATTTTCATGAGTATGTTTTACTTCACGCCAAAGAGTCATTATTTTAGAAAATCAGAACATTAAAACTTTTTAAACAAACAAAAAATGTATTATCTGCTTATAATATATTTTATAATTGCTTTTTCTTTTAGACCTAGCAACAAATGATCACAGGTAATGATATCAGCCACTTTCTAGGCAAATAATATATACTACAAAACAAAACAAAACAACAACAAAATATTAATATATACTGCTAAGAAAAGGCATATTTTAAAAAAGCTTTTAAAAGAACCACCTGCCAGGACAAATTGATTAAGCATCTAAATAATATGTTGGACTTAAAATATACATGTGTGAAGTATCTGTTTTATCCTTGAGGAACAATAATAAACTTTGTTGAGAAGGTTGAGCTTTCTCCAGTGTTTATTTGAGATGTCAGGATAAGTAATCGCCTTGCTGCTACAAATTTGGAACTTAACAGTTTGTTGGGCCCATTTTTGCTGCCACTCCATAGATAATAAATTTCATGAAGGGATTATTCCATCGGCAGAAGTTAGTTCCTTTTGTTTTCTCTGCAGAAAATGAGTGACTTTGCTTTGTGATAGGCAGGTATCCAAGCACTAATACTTTTCTTTTCAGTCTAGAATCAGGTAATGACTGCCCATCATTCTCACTGACAGCAGAGATGACAATCTTGCTCATCTCATATCTTCTAGTACAGCTCAAGGACAGAAACAGCAACTAGAATTTTATCAGCAGGCTCAAGAGTCAAGGGACAAGAGTGATGTGTGCTGGAGTAGAGGATTAATTCTTTGAAGAGTCCTCTCATGTTACCAACTCCAAATTGACCACAAGGTGTTATTTTACTGTAGAATCCTGACTGCCTTCCCTCACTTATCTCTCTGGAATGATACAAACATAATCTATTTTGTTGATTCATTCTTCCTCTTTTTAATTCTGATGTTGGCCAACGATAAATTCGGTTTATGGCTGGTGAGCTAAGAATGGGTTTTACATTTTTAAATGGTTGAAAAAATGAGAAGAATATTTCATGACACACAAACACGATGTTGTTGGCTATGAGTAATGTTTGATTAGAACACAGCCTGCTGATTCATTTACATATTCTATGCTAGTTTCTCTGCTATGTTGAAAACATTGAATTGAGTAGTTAGGACAGATACCGAGTGGCCCACAGTCTATGTCAAGGCAGGTGTAGGAAGTTCTTTAGGTTTTCTACTATGTATATAGCTACAATCTCATTTTTAACTGCAGTGGTGATTTTTCTGTATTGTGGAAAAAGTATTTTTTTTTCAGGATCCAAATGGGAAAGTTTTTAGAACATTTCTCACGTTTGGTATAGTCTGATTGTATTAAGGGAAAAGTCAAATCAATAAGATATTAGAGCCAGTTCAGACAGTAAGTCACCCAATGTGAAGGTATGAGGTTAGTGCATCAACTGATTTTACCTACCTCCTCTTTTTTCCAGCCATTTTATTTGGGAGTTCATCTCAACTTGTTAAGTATACAAACAATTAGGAAATTTCAGAAATACTGGTAGCATTTTTAAAAAAGAAATAACATGTTTATCATAAAAAAAATATGTGATCAACTACCCTTTTTTAACTAAAAAAGTGGGAATACAGAATTTATTATAAAGATTAAAAATGTCAAATTTCTTTAGTGGTCTCTGTTAGTATTTTAACATTTTCCCCCTCTCTGTAACAAATCCTTGTACATACACAAAATTAATGTGATAGCAAACAACTTCTGGGCTGATTAATTGATAGTTGAAATGAAATTACCTGAGGATTTTTGCATATGTATTAGAAACTTAAAAATTTTGCATATGTCTTCACTAATGCAGATCAGCTAAATAGAACACTATTTGCTACCTTTGTAAGTTGCCTGTTAGATCTAACTGAACATTTTGATATGCCTTAGAAGGGACCCTCATGCCCGAAATACTGTTATCATTTCTTATAGATGCACAATTTTCCTTGCCAAGCCTCATATCATTTTTTGCACTGCATGGCTTACCATCCACCCACCTTTAGAATAGGGTCCAGGTTGAACAACTCATTGTGCACTGAACAATGTAGTTCATAGGTATACGGTTCTACAGAGATTTCTGAGACGCAAGTCACCAAGAAGAGGGTGGCAAACTCCGATTTACATGTGAACACTTCGTCTTTCCTGCACTTGAGATCCAGCTGTAGCACAAGATCACAAAACCCCTTCAGTCCTTATTAAATGCCAATCATAGGACCAAAAATGTATAGAGGCTAAAATAGCATATTTTGGATGAAGCCCAAGAAACAAATTATAATGTATGGTCTGTCTTTAATGGAATCATTCCCCCAAGGGGGGTTGGAAATCTCAGGCTCATCCAGAGTGGGGCCACATAGAACTCTCCTTTAAGCTTTGGAAGAATATAGGAGAGCAGGGCTGCGCTGTGGATTCTTGCCCAGATTTAATCTGGACTATCACTGGGCCCTGAAGCACTGATTGATTCTGCCCAGCTCTGGGAGAGTTATTGGAGTTATCCAGTTAGAACTTGTGAGGACTTCAATGGAATCTACCAGAAACCCTCTGTGGGATTCACCTAGGATCCTGGCACTAGTCAGCTGATTTGAATGGGTTCAGTTATTCAAAGTTACTGCCTATCCCCCACTGTCCATTGTATGGTGTCCTTGTTTCTTGTGTGCATTTCATCTCACTGTAGAGACTGTGAGCTCCCCCAGAAACTCTTTGTCTCCTGTTCCTTTAACAGCCTCTAGCACTAGCAGGACTTTGTACTCAGTTCAGTAACTTCTCTGTGAATGTCGACTGTGTAGCAAGACAGGAGAGGCTAGTGGTTCTTGGGAGAGTGTGTGCTTATACATGTCTACAGAGTGCGATGTTAATAAGTTCCAGCCAAACCTTTCAGGGACAGAGATTTAATTCTTTTGCCATTAGTCAGTCAAATAGTAGGCAGGATGAGTGTTAAGCTTAAATATCTCCAGCACACTATTTAAACCATACATCGCACCTGTGGGTTGTCTTCAGCCTGCCCTTTTGTTGCGGTGGGTCTCCTACTTCTCTTTTCAGTCTCTTTCATCTCATCATTGTTCTTGAACGCACAGCCCTGGAAACCACACAGAGGCCCTTGCATTTTGTTTTTTTTTCAGCCAATTGACTAGTACTGTCAGCTAATTGGAGTGGAAATGTAAAATGAAAGCTGTATTATTCAGCTGCCAAGTCTCCTCACTTGGCAAGGAGTGGGTGATGCTGGTAATTGTACCAGAAGTGTAATTGCTCTGGGTTCTGCCTCTGGATTTAACAGTGAACTGTGGGAGGGTCTTCCTCGGAGACACCGGATACCTGCTTCTCTTCAGTGGCTTCCTGGCAAACAGTGAGGCTTGAAGCAAATCTAATCAAGCATTCTTGTGTTGTTAGGGACTACAGTCATTTGGATTTTGCTGACTGGGGGAGCGGATTGCTCAGTCTAAGTACTTAGTCAATATGTCATTCTCATCAGAACTGGCAGCTAATTTCCTCTGGGTTTAGAATGGGGGTGGGATCCGTGTTCTCAGAGGTGAAGATGCTAACCTCATGTGCTAGCTGTGGCCAGTACGAGTGTGGTGTTGGGAACAGTAGCTGATGTAGAACAGGAGTGCATTTTGTAAACTAATTATGAATGAGGAAAGGTTTACATGTCTGGAAAGAGGTGAATAGCTTAATGGAAAAATAAGGAAAATTGTAGTTGATTAGTTCATCATTAAAGTTGATTATCTCAGTGGTTTTGGCCTGGCCAGCTTGCCTTTCTCTCTCTCTTTTTTTTTTTCCGCTTTAATTTATGAATCAGGTGACAGTGGTGAACAATATTTTAGGGGAAATTATATTTGGCTCTAGCATGTGGGAACATATGGCACAGGTAACTTCCACTCCTCCCCACAACTTAACCCTGAGTCTGGGGCAGGCACTAGTAATCTTTCTCACTTAATCTACTTGGACAGAGCTTCAGAATCTTTCTCAACACAGCATTTTAAATAGCTATTTCCAGAGCTGGCATATGTGATAAAACCTTTCTACTGTCTCTAACTTAGAAATTTAGAAGAATATTTTCATAATGAACTCAGGAAATGGAAATAGCAGCAGCTAAATAATTATTAAATTCATTTGCCAAGATTAAGAAAGTTGTTTTGAGCAGCGTTGTCTAGTACAGTTTTGTTACTTTATCATTATTATTTTATTATGCCCCGTGGCTTTATAGAAAGCTTATTCAGTCACTTCAGAGGAGAAACTTTTAGTTTCCCTAGAAGCTTAAGATTGTGAGTAAGATATCGAGATATAAGATTGTCCAGGCAGGGCTAACTGCCCTTGTTGGTCCCTGATTCCCTCTCTCCCAGAAATCCTTGCCAGCTGCAAGGAAGTGGGATGTAGGTGGCAACAGAAGCCAAAGTCAGTTATGTTCAAATCCGTTGAGATATGTTCCCTTCAGAACTAGCATGTTTCAGTTGAAAGAGCATGGCTCTTGAAACACAACCGTCCTGGCTTCAAATTCTGGCTTCACCAGTTATATGATAACTGATAAAATAATTTCTTTGTTTAGTTTCTTTTTTTTTCTGTAAAACAGAAGCTAACTAATTCATAACTAATTTATAAGATTTTGGTGGTACTAAATGTTAAATATGAATGCATAAAAATATGCACACATATATGGGAAATTTATGTATGTAATATGTATAACAGATATACGCATATACATATATTCACCTATAATACATGCATATGTATATATGCATATATGTATGTATGTAATAGTTGCTCAGTAAATAGTAATTCTGAGTACTGTATGGACATAGAACTTATGTAATAGACATTTTAAAATCAGATTTGGGATGTTGTGTATTTGACTTTTTTAAAAAAATATTTCTACAGTATCATATTTTGAAAAGCAATTTTCCTAACTTGCTTGCACATAAGGAGTGGTTGTTTATTGATGAATGTGGTCATGAAAAGCACACATGAGAGAACAAATTCAGCAGATGAACTACTTTATAAATTCTGCACAGGAATGTGCAGTGATGATACCTCCAAGAGTCAAAGACCACACAGAGATTTGTCTAGAATACAGGAAAGAACTAAGGATGGAGAACTGAGAAACTGCTCTACTTTGTAACTGCTGGGTGCTGTGTTAGGGAAGCGCAAATGTGTTATCTAACATATTCTCCTGATATTCCTCTAGCGTAGGTTTTATTATCTTTATTATTATTATTATTTTTTACGTAAAAAGAAACTGAGGTTGAATCAGGATAATTGCCTTGCTTCTATAACTAAGTTTCTATAATTGTTAAGGTAGGGAGCTATATCCCAGCCCAGAGATGTTTGACTCCAAAGTCCATCTCTAGATTATGGATGATGTGGTCTAATCTCTGTATTTTGTGGGGGAAGAATCTGAGGCCTGGCAAATGACATGTCTAGTGTGCCCAGCTTGGTCAAATCAGGTTCCGACTCAATCCAATGCTCTTTTTCTATACTATGTTCTCTCTCTCCAATTATTTTCTTTTTCCTTGTTCTCTAATTGTTTCAGCAGTCTTGCTTTTTCAACTATATTTCAAGTTCAAGGGCAAAAGTAAGAAACTGGGTTGTATTCCTCTGAATCTGATTTGGGTTATATTTTTTCATATCTCCCACTTTGCTTAGCACAATGAGATCCTCAATAAATTCTCAGAAGAATTCATCTTTGAAGTCTTATTTTGAATAAGGCAGAGGTATAAGTACATATAAATATACATATTGGGTTTTTATCTTTGAAAAATTCAGTTGATACTTATAATAATGGTTCTCAATGTTATAGGGTCCACTGCCCTGTTTTTATCCAGTCTGACAATCTTTACCTTTTAACATTTTCATTCACTGTAATTACTGATATTTTAATGCTTATATCTGCTGTCGCATTATTTGTTTTTTATTTGTCACTCTCGTTCTATGTTTCTTTTTTTCTCTCTTTTCTTTTGGATCAATCCAGTATTTTTTATATTTTATTTCCCTATCTATTACCTTGTTAGTTATACATGCTTTTGCTCTCACTGTTTCTTTGGTGGTCATCCTAAAGATAACGAGTATTAATCATTTTATTTACCTTTTCCCAATTAGTACTAGGACCTTGCAACACATTAACTTTATTTATCCCTCTACTGTCTCATGTGTTATTGTTGTGCATTTTGTATTTACATATATTTAAAATCCCACAAGGTATTGTTTTTATTTTGTACAATTATTTATTTAGATTTACTCACATAGTTCTTTCCATTACTCTAAATTTTTTCCTACATTACTACGTTTCCATCTTGAATCATTATTTTCCTGAAGAACTTTCTTTAGCATTTTTAAAAATAATTTTTTTATTTTTCAATTATAGTTGACATACAATATTATATTAGTTTCAGTTGTACAACGTGGTGAATAGACATCTATATAACTTATAAAGTGGTCACCTTGATAAATCTAGTACCCATCTGGCACCGTATATAATTATTACAATATTATTGACGATATTCCTTATGCTGTACTTTATGTCCCCATGACTATTTGTAACTACAGTTGTTTGTACTTTTTAATCTCTTCCCCTTTTTCATCCATCCCCCAAACCACTCTCCATTCTGGCAACTATCAAAATATTTCTGTTTTGTTTGTTTATTTTGCTTTTTAGATTCCACATATAAGTGAAATAATATGGTATTTGTCTTTGTCTGATTTATTTCACTTAGCACAAATACCCACTAGGTCCATCCATGTTGTTGCAGATGGCAAAATTTCATTCTTTTTTTATGTCTGAGTAATAATCCATTGTATATATGTACTACATCTTTATCCATTCACGCATTGATGGACACTTAGGTTACTTCCATATCTTGGCTATTGTAAATAATGCTGTAATGAACATACGGATGCATATGTCTCTTCAAAAAAATATTTTGGGATTCTTTGGATAAACACCCAGAAGTGGGATTACTGTGTCCTTCTTTGTCTCTTGTTATAGCCTTTTTTTAAAGTCTGTTTTGCCTGGTATAAGTATTGCTACTCCAGATTTTTGTTTTTGTTTCCATTTTAATGAAATATCTTTTTTTCATCCTTTTATTTTGTCTTTGCGTGTCTTTCAATCTGAAGTGAGTCTCTTATAGGCAGCATATGTATGGGGCTTGTTTTATCATCCATTCAGCCACCCTATGTCTTTTGATTGGAGCATCTAATCCATTTACATTTAAGGTAATTGTTGATAGATATGTAATTTTTACCATTTTATTATCTATATTTTTGATCTTTTTTTTTCTTTTTGGGTATGCAGGTGACAAAGTCTCACAGGTTTTATTAATTTAACACATCTTTATTTCACTTTCATTTTTGAAGGACTTTTGCTAGGTATAGGATTCTGTGTTGGTCATTGTTTTTAGATGTCACTTTAAAGATTCGTTTTCTGATTTATATCAATTTTTTTTTTTTTTTGGTGTAGAGAAGTTAGCTGTCAGGTTCAGTGTTCTTTGATGATAGTTCCTCACTTCTCTATGGCTTTTCAGATTTTCCTTTATTGAAACAACCCAAGTTTCCATTGACGGATGAGTGGATAAAGAAAAAAATTTACAAACACCCAATGAAATATTATTAAGCCTTAAAAAAGAAGAAAATGGTGTCATTTGTGACAACATGGATAAACCTGGAGGGCATTATGCTAAGTGAAATAAGGCGAAGACAAATTCTGCATGGTGTCACTTACATGTGGAATCTAAAAAAAAAATGTCAAACTCATAGATATAGCAGAGAATTGGTTGCCAGGGGCTGGGAGGTGGGGAGGAGAAGGGAGATGCCAGGGGCAAAAAAGATGTTTCTCTTTGTTATTGGTTTTTAGTAGTCATACTATGATGTGCTCATGTGTTTATATTTATTCTGTTTGCTATTCATAGCACTTGTTAAATCTATGGCTTGATGTTTTCCTTTCATTTTGGAAAGTTCTTAGCTATTATTTGTTCAAACATTTGTTTCTGCCCATTTTCTGTCATCTCTTTCTCAGAACTCAATTGCTCATATGTTAAATCTTATAACATATTTCATATATCTTCTATGCTTTTTGTCTATATTTTCTGTATTTTTTTGTTCTTTGTTCTTCAGCTTGGATATTTTCTATCGACCTAACTTCTTGTTTACTATTATTCCTTTGAGCTATATCCAGTATGCAGTTCAATAAAATTACTGTTTATATTAATTTGTTTGTATATTTCTGTTCTAGAATTTCAAATTAATTGTTTGTAGATACTTCCTATCTGATGGACTATTTTGTAGTTATTTTTAAATCTCTAATATATGTTTTTATTGTCTTCTGTCATGATCATGAAGTTCCAAATAAAATAAAGTATAATTTTTCTTTGAGTTTCAGAGTAGTTAAGTTTCTAGATAATTTAGTGCTTATTATGACTACTCAATAAATCCTTTGTGTTTATATGTAAAACAGAGTTAGGATATATAATCGGTAATTATAAACAGACTTCCCACTGACATAAATGTTTGATGAGACGTTCAAAAGTCATGTGGAAGTAGGAAATTTTTCTTTATGCAAGACTGTCTTGCCTATTACATGACATCTAGAATTTATGATCTCTGTTCATTAAATGTTAGTGGATAAATCCCAATGTTCAGTCTTCAAAACAAATTTTCAGATGCCTCTTGGGGTGGCGTAGCCCCTATATGAAAGCATGCTTTACATCAAATAGTGAGGCAGAGTCACCAGTAATGAAATCTGTTGACTTGGCCTTGGCTAGACCTAAAAACAGGCGTAGTAGGATGTGAGTGTCAGAACAACTTCCAACCATTTACTGAATGGCCACTTTAACTAGATCAACTGCTGAAAGGTTGGCTAGAGGAAAAAGTTAGGGACTGAGAACATGAAACAGAATTTCAAATGCTAGGACACAGCTTTGGCATGCTGAAACACAATAGCATCAGGCAGATGAGGCTGGCATTTATTCAGAAAAAGAGAGGCCCTTTTAGAGCAAAGGTCTTGACTGAGGCATAAATCTAGGCAAGATCTCAAACAGTGCATACTGAAAATTGATACCGCAACTGTGTGGCAAATTTTATAGGTCAGCATAGAGAGTAAAGTGCTGTTGTCTGTGTATCTGACTTTTAGCAATCATATCGCAAAATAGCTTGCAATTATTGAAGTTTGAGAATATCCATTCATCCATCCACCCATCCATCCACTCATCCATCCATCCATCCATCCATCCATCCATCCATCCATCCATCCATCCATCCAGTAACTCAGTCAAAAACATTATAAGTACCTGTTACATTTCAGTCACTATGGGAATACAAAGCCACCTATATCTATAGAAATTGTTCTCACTCTTGGAAAAAGAGAAAGACAAGTAAGCAAGTAATTAATGAATTAGTTACAACGAATGATAATGATAATGATAAATAATTTTAATATGAGATAATGGTATAGCTATAATTTTATCTGCAAACATTTTGAATGTTTAATTTTTTCCCTCCATTTGCCTTAAGAATATGAAATGGAGTATTTGAGAGCTGAATTGTTGGAGGGAAAAAGTTAATTACTATCTTAAGCTCTATTAGAGTCTCCCTAGTATCTGGATTGCTTAAAGTGGAAATATGAGGCAGACTTTAATCATAATAGAACTTTTTCTGAGGTTAACCTCTTTAGGAATTTATGGTTATTTTGTCATTGGGGTATTCTTAGCTGGGCTTTCACTATAACAGGATTGTGTTAAAACAAATATAAAACTGAATGTAAAAAATAGAAGGGTCACAGAGCTAAGCCTGCATTTTCATTGCTTCAGAATTTGGAATGTGAAGCACATTCACTGGGTACTTAATTTTATTCTATATTTTGAAGAGTTTTTTTTCCTCCACTGCTCTAGTAGTATAGCTTCTATAGCCTTCTGTAGTGGAATATTTTGTAAACATTTAAGCTGTAGGAAAGTTAACTTCCCCTTATCTCAGAAGCTGGAGGGATTTTCTAAAGCTCTAAATGCTACCACTATTCTTCTGTCACAGAAGATAGCAATAGCATGACCAACAGGTTAAGATTGTGGAAAGTGAGCAGACTCATGGCTAACATTTATTGGGTGTTTCTTATGGGCCACCACTATGCTAAGTACATTAGTTTATTTTATCCTTACTGTCACACTGTCGAGTCCTATCTTATCCTTAGTTTATATGTTAGGAAATGGGGGCTCAGAAAAGCTAAGGGATTTATCAAAGTTTCAAAGTTAGGATTGAATCAAATTGATATTTCAACCCAAGTTTATCTGTTCTACCATATTGGCATTGCTACTTGAGTTAGTGTGCTTTATAACCTGTGTTCATAGATCAAGGCTATGGGTACAGAAGTGGCTATGATGGGGAAAACAACACTTTAGAATCAAATGGACACTGGTTCCAGTATAGGTGCCATCACTTACAAGTTTGGGGAACATTACCTAACCTCTCTGAAACTTGTATTCCTCATCTGTAAAATGGAGGTAACGATCATATCTATCTTAAAATATTTTAGGAAGAAATATAAAAGATGTGAATTTGCCAGAGAATTGGGAACCCAGAAGGTGCCTTCTTTCTCCTTTTTCTTTTCTGTGCAAAATGGAACCTGGAGGAATAAATTTGGCTTATGGGAGAAGGAAGCAGGGGAGCTTTGGGAATGCGAGGCAGGGGAATATTGACTTAGTCAAGGAGGCAGGGAAGACCTCCCTGAGGAAGTGATATTTCAACTGAGACTTTCAGCATGTGTGGGAGTTAGATTAAGAGAGGTGGAAGTGTGCTGTTGAAGGCACAGGGAACATGTTAGGCAAGTTAAGTCACTTCACAGTCCCTTCCTCTGTCTCAGTGTGCCTTGCCTTGTTGGCGTATTAAAGTGAGAAAGTAGAAGTAAGAATGATTTGAAATGGTAAGATTGCTATACAATATAAGGCATTCATTGTTGTTGATATTATGATAACAATATAGGATAGAAGGAAAAGGATGAGTTTGAATCCCAGATCTATCCATCGCTAGATGTGTTCTGGACAATTCACTCAGCCTTTTCAATCCTATTCCCTCATTTACAAAATAAGAGTAGTGATGCCTTGTTCATAGGATGCTGGGAGGAGCAGTGAGATACTGTGTTTAGAGGCCCTGAAGAAATACTGGCGCCAGGCGGTAGCTTGTTCCCTTTCCTTTCCCTGCCTCCACCCATGGTGCTGCCCTATTATAAGAAGACATATACAAGAACATGTTAACTTGACATGCTGTTCAGAGTCTCTTGTCAGCTAACTGAACAAAGACATTTTCAGTTATATACAGCAGCTATCTTTTCATCTGTGATTCATGTTGCTTCTGTATCCAAATGATATTCTTATGGCCAATGCTTTCAGGTTTATCATTTTAAGACAGCAGGAGAAGATCAGGTACAAGCTAATCACTCCAGGATGCCCAAGTGGGAAATTACTTAGGTCCTTGGTGTTGTAAGCAAGAAACTCTGTAAGGGGATGTTATATGAAGCAAGCCTTTGAAATTGGTTTCAAACAGGAAGTAGTTTGCCATTCTTGCTTTTATTTGCCAATGATTTTTATTTGCTTTTCCTGAAAGGAGAGAATTTAATATAAACACAAGGACTCATATTTGCTTAACAATAAGTGCTCTTTGATATTTTATTTGGGGCCAGATGAGGAGGTTTATATGAACTTTAAAATGAGACAAAATGAAAAAGGTATTGTTTATCTAAGCTGTCTGAGGAAGGACACTTGGAGGGAAAATTGAACTCTAAAATAACCTTATGAAAGTTATTGATTCGTTTCTTTATGGTTCCTTGCCAAACAAGAACCATTATTTCTGTGCCCGAACTGGAGCTGGGTCAAAGAACACTTTTTATAGGTTATCTTTCCTGAATACCAGACTTGTCAGGAAAGTGAACCTCCAGAAATAAAGACATGAGGCCCATTGAATGTTGTGGCCCTTCATTGCTTTGAAGGACAAGTAGGGGCCACAGTTAATTTTTAAAAATATTACTGAGTGCAAGAAGGTTTGGAGATAACTTAGGAAGTTTAGATAAATGGCTCACTAGTATGTACTTAGTAGGTAGTTTTAATTAATTCCACTCCCCCCATTTCAGTTCATCTCCAAAGCTCAGATTCTACCTATGGTTGGCAAGAAAAAAGGCACAACATTTTTTTGTTTTTTCTACTTTATACTTTAAAAGATCACATATGTGTCATCTACTATATGCGAGAACTGTTTAGGCATTAGGGACACAGCAATGAACAAAAGGAACAAAATTCCTACTCTCCTATGGCTTTCATTCTAGTGAGAAAGAGAGAGACTATCATTAAGCAACTGTATAATATAATGTTAAGTGGTGAGTGCTAGGAAGAAAACAGAGTAAAGGAATAAATTGATGGCAAGATGCTGTCTGAGGAGGTGGTATTCGAACAGCCACTTGGATAAAGTGAAAGAATAAGCCATGTTGATACTTGGGGAAGAGAACTCCAAGCACAGGGGATGGCATGTTCTAAGGCTCTGAACTGGAAACATACTTGGTAGCTCCAGGAGCAGCAACAAAACCAGTGTAGCTAGAGCTGAGTAAAAAAGCTTTGGGAGAGAGGATAGAAAATGAGGTCAGAAAGAGAAATAAGTAGATATTGGAATTTTTTAAGCAGGAGAGAATCATGACTGCATTTTAATTCCTACCTTGGAGCCTGGCTTGCTCTAAGTACCAAGCTGTGCTCCCCAGAAGGTGCTTGGAGAGACTCTTAGCACCCACCTCCTCCATGATGGTTCCAACAGCTCTCATTTGTCAGCCCAAACTTGTACCCTCACCACACAGTCTCTATCTGGGTCCTTCCATTTGACTCAAGGAAGTTTTGCGTCTCCTAAGGGCCAACATAAAAACAGAAGATTCAGTAATTCCTGATGACAGAAGATCCATCAGCAGTAGGAAAAGAAACTCAAAAAAGGGAGAGCATTGTGCCATCTTTCAGGATATGTGTATACAGGAAGCTGAGGCTCAAAGCTGCCCACAGCCAACCTCCCTCCCTCCCGCCCCACCCAGGGAAGACAGGGATCTTGGTTCACCTCTTCCTACCTGGGAGGTTCTCATCAACTCTATATCCCAGCACTGAGTTACCTAGAAATGGCTTTGAGAACCTGAGATTTTTTTGAAAATATTTTATATAAAGAAATAAGTTTTATTGAATAAATGGGGAAGTGCATATACCCATTGTTACTGGTCAGGCTTTTCTAGAAAATTTTAATATGCTAAAAAATTATTACATATTTTTGTTACTGAAAAAAAAAAAAACCCCAGAAAATATGGATAAGGATAAAGGAAAAACAAAAAAAAAATTACTGAGAATCCACACCTAGGAATGACTACCCTTCACTTACTGGTTTATGTAATTTCATAGTTTGCTTCTATGAACATAATATATTCTTATTACAGAAAGGCATATTCTACATACTATTTTGTAACTTGAAAGCACTGCTTTGGGGAAGTTTTATTCCTTTCTCATTTTTGATCTAAGAAACTAAGGGAATTTAAAATGAAATGAATTAATCAATAATTAAAGTAAGGTTATTATACTATTCAGAGGAAGGAAAATTTATGTTTGTTGACCATTGATTTACTGCTCTTATAAAATACTATAAATAATTTCCTCCAGAAATTTGATTACTGATAAGGGGTATATTCATTGTTTATTTTTAGCACTAATCAAATGTTCAATAAATACTTCACTGAGTAAAATTTTTTTCTTGAAGCATCTTGCTATTACTTTAAAATATTTGGGGATAGAGGCGCTATATTATTTTCATGAACATTTTATTCACATATTATTAAAAATATAAAAAACCATTTAAACAGATCATATTTTGATCACTTTTTAGGTTTGCCAAAATCTAATCCTTAATATTCTAGAGAAAAATGATTTTAAGACTATTTCTTTTGCAGAGTGTGTACGATTGGAAGAGAGGATTACAATAGTAACAGGGAAAATTTGTAAAACTTACTTTACAATGTTATTTCTTTGGACTTTATGACTTTATCCAAAATTTTAGCTATTAAAGAACTCTAGTATCCCTACCTTCATAAAGC
Source organism: Pteropus vampyrus (assembly GCF_000151845.1). Lineage (NCBI taxonomy): Eukaryota > Metazoa > Chordata > Mammalia > Chiroptera > Pteropodidae > Pteropus > Pteropus vampyrus. The sequence goes on from NW_011888837.1 coordinate 5,938,290, forward strand.
AATTTTATAGAACCATAGAAATTGATTTGTAAAGTTTTAGACTTGCAAAATATATGGCCATCTAGGCATGCGTTGGTAAAGGGCTTCTATGAGGACATTATTATAAAGACTTATTTTTTTTTGGCAAGTCTGATGACTAGATGAAGAAAATTTTTCTTCAAACATAGTTTGATTCCAGTGAAGTAATAACTTTCAACATTATGGAGATTTTGTAGCAATATCACTTAAACATTGTTTTTTCAAGATCTTTCGGGATATCTTAATTCATATGAATAAATATTTTCTTGAGGGTAAGCAAATACTCAGAGTTGTTCGTTAATGAATTCCACCAACATCAGGAACTGTGCTAGGTGATGAGGATACATAAAGAGGAATAAAACGAAGTCTCCTTCCTTGAAGAGTCACAGTCTTGGTGGGAAGTCACATATGTTACAAATTCAAGAAGGCTTCCCGGGCCCAGATAAATTTAACTTTGAATTATCATAAAGAAAATTATGGTTCTATGAATGAAAATGATGAGTTATTCTGTGTTTTTAGAAGATCCTGCTTAGAGTTCAGTAAGCCAAGTCCAGAGATTGAGAGCTACTAAAAAGTATCGTGGCCTGTTACTTAGTCTAGGGTCACTGAGGAAATCATTAAAGTGTAGAGGAGAACTTGACATCTGGTGTGAGAATTCTACATCTGGAGAGACTAAAGATGATTGATGCCTTCGAGCCATACCGGCCTGAAGGGAGGATGCAGAGCTGGTGTGGCCATCTGATGTCTGAGTGAAAGGTAGCCGTGGATTCATGGTTATGTCAGCTTAGTGAGACAGAGGTTTTTCCAGTTACCTAAGTAGTCTTGAAATGCAATCTGTGGATTCATGCCTTCCTTCTGCTGTAAAGTCCTGGATCTTTTCAGTGTGAAGTTCCTAATGCAGTAATGACTTCACTCTGTTTTACCTGTGTAGGCTGGAGTAGGAAGATGGGAAAGTCAAGGTATTTATGGGGCTGTTTTCACTCTGAGAAAAGGAAATGTTTTGAATATATTTGCTAAATGCCAGTGACATCGTAGAAAGCATTTGGATTAAAAATAAATTACATTTAATGGAGCTTTAGTAAGATCCAAGCACTGTTCAAATCTCTTTACACACATCATCTCATTTCATCCTTTCATAAACTCTGTGTTTTAAGTACTTTATCATTCCTACTTCATAGTTGAGGAACCTGGGACACAGACACCTTAACTTGATAAAGGACTCACCATTAATCAATGGTGACAAGGATTCAAGCCCAGAAAGCCTGGCTCCAGAGCCTAAGTTCTTAGATCTCATAGAGCTTTGTGAACTTGGGCAAATCGCTCAATCTCTTGAATCCTGTTTCCTCAGCTGTAAAATGGGAAAAGTCATAATAAGGATAGTGTCAGCTTTGTAGGGTTGTCGTGCATATAAGTGCTTTACATAGCATCGATGTGTACTTATGTCCCTTTGTGTTAGGCCGAGCCCTCTAGGATGATGGCAGAGGTTGGGAAAGCAAAGCAGGCCACCGTCCTCCAGTACCACAAATGCCTCCTTCCATCTGTGCTTCTTGCTCCAAGAGTCAGGCACAAGACAGCATAAGATAATGATCAATAAATGGTAACTGCTGACTTTGTGAAGTTGTTATTTTTATTTAATCTGTATCTTGAAATTTATATTGCTTTTTTTTTTTTGAAATCAGTAGGAAACATATATCATATTGTGCTGGGAATGAAATTTGCTTTTTCTCACCTACTTGTCATTGCTCTTTGGGTTGAGTACATTGTAGTTGGCACACTATTGCCAGTTTCAGAGGAATGCACTATAATAATAAAGATAAAGAAATTCAGAGGTATTCCAAGTCAGGTTCTAGTACTTATTGGCTTTGACTCAGGTTTTTTGTCAATTGGCTACAGGGAATGTAATCTCACCTCAGATATACTTTTTATTTCTTAAATGACTTTGGGTTTGAAGCATATTTCCCAAGAAGTTACACATTTAACATTTCTCAACCCAAAAGGATGACTTCATTTTTGCTTGAGAATGTCATGCGCATCCATGTAAATCTGTACCAGTGTTGGTATGTCAGACATGGTCCTCCAGAGAAACAGGACCGGTAAGAGACATATGTGTATCTTTAAATAAAGAGAGATTTAAAGATTTGGTTCATGCAATCATAGGGACTGGCAGTTTCTAAAGGGCAGGCTGGCAAGCTGGAAATTCAGGCAAGAGTTGAAATCACAGTCTTGAGACTGAAATTTTGAAATTTTTAGGGCAGACTGGTATCTTGGAAACTCAAGCAGAATTTCTGTGTTACAGTTTTGAAGCCGAATTCCCTTCTCTCCAGAAAACTTAAGTTTTTGCTATAAAAGCCTTCAACTCATTGCATGAGGCTCATCTATGTTATCCACTGATTGTAGGCGTAAATCATATCTACAAAATATCTTCACAGCAACATCTAGGTTGGTGTTTGACCAAAGAGATGGGCACCACAACCTAGCCAAGCTAACATAACATTTACCATCACATTTAGTTTCAGCCTTTCAGTGTGAAAGAGTCTGTTGATAGTGTCCACTAGTTTCCCAATTTATCCAGTTCAAGCCAAATGCTAATGTTCTGGTGACTTTATTAAGGGTTTAAACACTTCTCTTACTCCACCCCAAAGTATTTTAGTAGCACTTCAATTGGTTGACTGGAAAAAAAGGATGAGAATGTTTAGAAAGAAGGAAAATGTCTTCACTGAGCAACTTATGAACTGTGAACACTAGTTTGTGAAGGACCTATGGTGTACCAGCCAAGGACAGTGCCTGCTTTGAGGGGCTTGCAGTCTGGTCCAGCAAGCTAGCAGGAAAGCAGGAAACAATGGGGTCACAGAGAAGCGGTGAAGAGCCACACCCGAGTTGGAGTGTGTGGTGTGCAGGGTTATGGGCTAGTAAATGATTCATTCTTGAGGTTGAGGCTTGATATGAGATTTGCCAAGGCCGGGGAAGAGGCAAGTGCCAGACTGTGGCATTTGCCCATTACCCCATCAGATGTAAAGATGAGCCATGTCATAGTTTTAATCCAGAAAATAACATGGACAACTTTTAAAAGAAGTTTAGTGTTTAAAACCCCTCCAACAATGTGGCTGTTTTCAACTCACATAACATAGGAATTAGGGTTAGGAAATCTCTGGGAAAACGTATTTACAGCCTATGGTATCTTTAGTGCTTCAATTGGAAGTCATCAGAACAGCTGTTCAAAGGACAGAAACTGGTCTCTGTGGGATTTGAGTGATAGTTTGGCTCAAAGATACTTCACAGTGGGCACAACTGAAATATGGATTCGTCATGTTGGAAGGTGAGAAATAGAAAGGAAATTTCTAAGACATTTTTGCACTGAGCCCAGTTTCACTTCTGTTTATGACTATTATTTTCCTTTCCAATTTGTTGAACTAACATAGTGCCAAAAATTTATGTTTATTTAATACTCTCCTGTTCATAATCCCAAATAATTTGTTAGATCTTTATGGATGATGCATGTACTTATGCTTTATTTGTACCCTCAATATGCCTTGTGTACAGCTGGACACATAATAGCCACTCAATGTGTTGCTTGATCTTCTTTAAAAATATTAATTTACATACTCAAGTCCTTCTTGTTTCTGCTTAACACTAGAGTATGTAGTAGCAAAGAACTGGAAAGTGCAGATGGTTATCTACTGTCCAGTGCTGCTTTTAGGAGGCTGGTTAGCGCTCATCCAAATGTCATTTTCCTTTAAACAGGCACCGATAATTTCTGCTGGTTAATAGCAAAGAGAAACTTCAAGTCAGGGAGCAGCAGCTTGTCCTCTTGACATTCCAGGTCAATCGATGGTTTTTACTCTGGGTATCGACAGCTCTTTGCGCCATGCCCTTGTCTTTGGCTACGTGGGTTGACTGTGGTGAAATGGATTAAACTGTTTTTAT
>NW_011888837.1:5943426-5945897 GCF_000151845.1 Pteropus vampyrus
GATAATTTCTGCTGGTTAATAGCAAAGAGAAACTTCAAGTCAGGGAGCAGCAGCTTGTCCTCTTGACATTCCAGGTCAATCGATGGTTTTTACTCTGGGTATCGACAGCTCTTTGCGCCATGCCCTTGTCTTTGGCTACGTGGGTTGACTGTGGTGAAATGGATTAAACTGTTTTTATTGCCTCTCGAGGTTTAATCAGTGCCCAGCAAGCACTGTGTGTGCTTGTGATTTTTCTTTTTCCTTTTAATTGTTCAGTCTGTGGGGCTCTTGAGTTTGCTGCTTTTGTGTGCTCATACCTTGACTGATCAGTTTTTAACTCAGAGTTTATGCTTCTTTGCAGGATGCCACAATTTGGAAGCCTGACTCATGCCAGAATTGCCGTTGCCATGGTGATGTTGTTATCTGCAAACCTGCTGTTTGCAGAAACCCTCACTGTGCTTTTGAGAAGGTATGGTATCCTAATTGTATCCTAAGTGCATTGGTAAAGTCTATGAACTGTAGGGTTTTTGCATTTTTCCAGCCATCTGGTTTTGACATTTATCCCAAACTAATTGGAAGCTTTATGAAATATAGGAGAGAATTTTTAGATATCATATCTAAGAATGTCTTAATTTCTGTTTATTGAGCAATTAGTTCTTTGGACCAGGCACTCAGTTAAAGGTTTTAAAAATGTTGTCCCATTTAATATTATGTGAGGTATATATCTTTATCCCCACTTTACAGATGAGGAAAGTGAAGCATAGATATTTTAAACAACATAACCATGATTATGCAATTAATAAACAAACTGCTGCCCAGAGATTTTTCCTAGGTCTTACAGTTGCCAAAGCTACTGATACTAACCACAGTATTTATAAGCCATTGAATAGATCAAAAGTGAAGATCAGCTTCTTGAAGATGATTTTCTAAAAACATTATTTCTTCTGATTGTATTATTGTGCTGCCTCTGGGTTCCCTGGGAATGTAAGAGAGGCTTTGACTCAAGAAATCTTCTGATATTTTACCAAGTATATGAGGGATATGTTATTCTGTCCCTTTTCAAATAAATTTCTCAATTTATTCTAACTATACATCTATTTCGTTAGAATATTCTTTATCAGATGATGACTCTTTTTAAAGTGAGTCTATTAATAAAAAAAAAAGCTTAAGCTTCAAATCTGAACATTTGAAACTCCTTAGAGAAGACCAATTATTTTTTTCCCCCCAAAATAGCATTCTGTCAATTTCACAAGCACAGTTTACATTTTAGTTTTCTTCCTCCACCCATAATAATTAATCTTGAGATTTTATATCAGCTACTGCTAATAAATTTCTGTTTGTTTCTAACATTGGAGTGAAGGTTCTGTATATCTTTACGGTATTACTCATTTTCTACATGGTTATGTTTGTGAGAAGCTGATTGTAAATCAAATGCTGGTAAATTTGATAATATTTTGTTGTGTATTATGAGGCTTTCTATTTTATGGAGTAAACACTCCTAAAAGATCACTATTTAGCTTGCTGAGTTGTTTAAGTCAGAATCTGAGCTGGGATTGTGATATCAAGGAAGAAGCCCTGAACCAAATGTTATGACATACACGGTATTACTGTAACTAAATATGTTCTACACCAGGAGGCAGCTGGCAGAATCTAGCCTGCTGCTCGTTTTTGTATGACCTGTGAACAAAAAATGGTTTTGCATTTTGAAATAGTTGGAAAAAATCAACAGAAAACAATATTTCATGATGTGAAAATTATATGAAATCAAGTTTCAGTGTTCATAAATAAAGTTTTATTGAAATAGGCAGACTCATTTGTTTATGTATTGCCTGTGGCTGCATTACAGTGACATAGGTGTGTAGTTGTGATGCAGAACATTTGCGGCTAAAATATTTACTGTCTGGTCCTTTATAGAAAAAGGTTCTGACCCTTGTTCTATACCAAATTAGATTTTGTCTCTTCCCAATTTGTTCCCCTTCTAATTTTTCTCATCTCAGTAAATGGCAACTTTCTTCTTCCAGTTTCTCAGGCCAGAAAACTTAGCTCTTTAACTCTCTACTTTTTCCTACATCGCACATCCAGTGTATTGACAACCTACCCACCATGCGCAGCTCTTCATAAAACAATGCATTCCAAACGCAGCTTCTCTGCTCTTACTCTGGTTTCAGCTGTTATTATCTTTTGCTTCATTTTCACACTAACCTCTTAATTTGTTTCATTGTTTGCATATTTGCCTTTTTCACTGTAATCTTGATATAGCAGCCAGGGCGATCCCATTAAAACTGAATTCAGAGCATGCTGCTTCTCTTCTTAAACCCTTTCATGGGTTCCAATAATTTATCTTCTCACTTACAGTATCTCTTCACAGTGCCCTTTAAGGTGATATGGTACCCCTCTAATTAACCAACTGTTCTCTCCCTGATTCACTCTGCTTCACCACGCCTGCTTGCTGTTCGTTGATATGCCAGACATTCTTCTTTTTTCTGCCACAG
>NW_011888837.1:5946121-5948559 GCF_000151845.1 Pteropus vampyrus
AGAGAGAGAGAGAGAGAGAGAGAAAGAACACGAGAGAGAGAGAGCGCTTGATCTTACCTCCTTTAAGTTTTGCCTCAATGTCTTTCTATTTAAAATTGGAAAGCTCCACCCCCTACCATACATTTCCTATTCTTCTTCCATGCTTTATTTTTCTTCTTGGCACTAACTACTATCTAACATACTCTATATTTTACTGATATTTCTTGTTTACCATCTCTTTTGTTCACTGTATATTCTCAGCACCTGTGATAGCACCTGACATACGGTTGGTACTCAATAAATATTTTTTGACTGACTGAATGGATGAGATGAGGCTACAGAGTTGGTAAGTTCAAGGTTATGGAGAGCCTTGTATATTGTACTATGAAGTTTGGAATTTTATTTTTAAGATGATAATATATGATGAAGATTTCAGGTGTATATGTAAAATGACCAGCTCTTTTTTTTAGAAAGATCTCTCTGTTTTTAAAAAGATAATGTAATATAATATTAGAAATGAAGGGACTAGTTCAGAGGCTGTGAAATTAATCCAGATGAGAGGTTGAGTACCTGAATCAGGGCATTGGTAGTATAGGTATCAAGAGGAAAGAGCAGGCTCAAAAAATATTTAGGGAATAAATCAGTAGGACTCAATAAAGTTATGAGAGTGAGAGAAAGGAAAAGGAGAGGTGCCTTTCATATTTATGGCTTGATTACTAGTTGGTTAATTGAACATCAATTGATATTGGGATGTAGGAGAATGAAAAAAATAATCCCATCTGAGAGTAAATGATGATTTTAGTTTGAGGCACACTGAGTTTGAAGTGTCCATGGAAAAGCCAGGTGGATATTTCAAAAAGTCATCTGGATATATAAATCTAAAACTCAGAGGATAAGACAAGTTTGGAGATGTAATGTGGGTATCATTAGCATATAGACAGTAGTGCAAACCTTTAGAATTAAAGAGATCATTCAAAAAGATTGTGTAAACAAAAGAGTAAAGACCAAGAATGGAATTTAGGGAACACGATCATTTAAGAGGAGGTGAACACTAGCTAAAGAACCTAGGAAGATTAAGAAGATATGGTCAAGAGGTAAGAGGTTAGACATGGTTAGAAAAGAGATCAGTTTTCATAGCCAGAAGAGTAGAGAGTTTCCAGGAGGAGTTTATAGCAACAGTTTTCATCACAAGTGAGGGAGTAAGTGGGAGAAGAATTTAATATGGTCCATTGGATTTGACAACATGTAGGCCACTAGGGACCACACTGAAGTTGGTGTCAGTGGAATAGCAGGAGTGGAAGCTGTATTGCAGAGGTCTGAGGAGTGGATGAAAAATGGGGAAGGCCAAGTAAAGGCTGCTCTTTCAGGGAGCTTCATAGAATGGAAGGAAAGAAATGGGACATTAGGTGGATACCAGTACATCTGTGAAGTTTCTTTGAACCTCCCATCTCCAACCATTGAACCTCATAAGTATGATATGGCACATTGTGTTTACCTTCTTACAGCCTTTGATCAGGATGCAAATGCCTGTTTATTTGTCTGCTTCTTCCTCCAGACTCTTAGCAATTTGAGAACAAGAACCTGTCTTCTTCACTATTGCAGCCCATCAAACAGCACAATGTGTGATATACAGAGGATGCTCAGTCAATACTTGTAGATTGACCAAACAAGAGAAGGGAGAGAGTTTTGTTTTATTTTTGATGTTAGCACGAGGGAGGCATGATCATCTTAGGAAAGAAAGGGGAATGACTTAGAAGAGAGAGAGAAGTTGAAAATATGGGGGGTAGGATAGGAAGGAAAGACAAAGAGACAGAATAAATGAATTAGAAGGAGTGGTTTTGGAGTAGAACAGAGTGTGTGGGATCTAGAACATGGGGCGGGGAGGACAATCTCATTCTCTAAAAGTGGAAAGAAAGAGCCATGGATGCATCCAGATATAGTTAAATTTGTGGGTAAGAAGAGGGACAGGATACTGAAGTAGTTCATACTTAATAAGCTTACTTTGTGAAGACTTTGAGTTTTGGTTGGGAGCTGGAGGAAAGTAGTGAATGTTAAGAGCTGTCACTGAGGGGAGAAGGGGGCCGACCAAAGTTAAGGTAAAGCATTTGCAGGTTGTGTTAAGGGCCCATGGTAGCAGGAGACCATCTACCTGTGGGGCTACCAAACTGCGTGATGGAATGATATTCTCAGCAATGCTACCAGCCAGGTATAAAAGAGAATAAGGCAAATTATGGACTAGATCCAGGATTGGAATTCTGCCATATTAATGGAGAAAAAGAATAGAGGTGCAGGAAGCGTTGGGCTAGTATGAGGCTAACATGAATAGGAAAATGAGGGCACCTGGGGATTGAAAGACTGCATGATAAAGAAGTGCTCAAGGATCTCTCTGAAGGATGTCAGGTGAGTGGGAATGAGAGTGAGAGAGAGCTAAAGGCTAGGAGGTTCAGATAGAGTGGGAA
>NW_011888837.1:5948609-5970349 GCF_000151845.1 Pteropus vampyrus
AAAGAAGTGCTCAAGGATCTCTCTGAAGGATGTCAGGTGAGTGGGAATGAGAGTGAGAGAGAGCTAAAGGCTAGGAGGTTCAGATAGAGTGGGAAGCTCCTCGTGTTGAATAATTTTGACTCTGGACAGATCCTAAAGTTGACTATGACCACGTGGGAGCTCAAGTAGAATAGAGGTAAAGATTAAATTGAGATCGTCAAGAATATACAAGGATAAAACGTTAGACTGGTCACTTCCGTGGACCTTGAAGTTATCCGGAATTATGTCTAGACGTAGGGTAGAACAGAAACTGAGACTCAAGTGCCAAGTCTTTAGTGAGTTAAGTATGAAAGAGTGATCAGCAAATTGTTAAATGATAGTAATAAAGAAGAACGATATAATTGGAGAGCATGAACTCTAAGGAGAGTCCTTATCTGTAAGGAGAAGGTTGAACTAGATGACTCAACCATAGCAAACTTTCAACTCCAAGATTACACGAGTATATTCACAAAGCATTTGAGTTCTTTATTTTAAGTAATGAAATAGATCAGAGAATGATAGAACTATAATAAGTCTTTAGAATTCATATAGTCTGACTTCCTTATTCTGTAGACACAGAAACAGACTTTTAGTGGTTTAGTCACTTGCTCAAAGATACAGAGCTAGTTCAGTGGCACAGCCATAACGAGAACCTTAGTCCCCAGGTCTAAATGATCCAATGTCATTTCTACTCCACTGTGTTGCTTTAAAGTTTTCCTTTGTGTTTCTCAGCAACATGTGTCATTATTCAAATTTGCTGTGGTAGATACTTACATTAGTTCCTGGCATAAGTTAGTGAATCACCATTGTACCCTAAACTAAATGTCTTACTACTATTATATCATTAATAACTCGGGTTGCTATCTGTTTTTGACATGTTTAAAAGCACTTTTACAATTTAAGTTTTGCTCATGGATTGACTATAAATAACCTAGTGTCAATATTCTAATAGATATTTGAATCTATCTATCTATCTATCTATCTATCTATCTATCTATCTATCTATCATCTATCTATCTATCTATCATGTATTACTCTAGCTATCATTTATTTATTCTATAACCATATATAACAGATTCTATATCCATATAGAATAGCTAGCTAGATAATTAGCTAGGGACAGAGAAAGAGACAGAGACAGAGAGAGATCGAGAAACATTTAGAACTTTGACTATTTAACTAAGTCCTGTCAGAACCAATCCTCTCTTAAGGATTTCTGGAGAATATATATGTATAGAGGACAATACCATGCAAAGGAACACTATTATTACATGGGGTGTGATTTTGACTGCAAATCTCAATGCAATTAATAATGGTATTTGTCTATCGAGTTGTGAGAATTAAGTAATAGATATATAAATATGTGTGTAGGGTTATTATAAGTACTCAATAAGAATTAGCTACAATTATTAATGATCATCATAATTATTGTTAATTGGTTCTACATTCTAGGCAAGTAAGCTTGCTCAGCTCCCCTCGTGATCTTCATTGGTATCTCTTGCCATGCAGCCACTTCCCAATGCTCCCCAGTGCAAAGTCTGGATGGTCAGTAGGCTTATGTGTTTTGCTTAGCCTACATCTCACAAGGCTATGGTTAGGTAGCAAAAACTCCCCATCTCTCCTCTGAGTACCACATGCAAAAATTTTCACTCTCCTTTTAGCCCCAAATCACCTCTTTCATGTTCAACCAGAGGTTGAATAGATAGATTCAAGATGGGGACAGCCTCCATTGCCATTCATTAATGAAGATTATTATATTTATGAAATGAGTTTCGAGGGCCAAATCTGAAAATCAATTTTTATGTAAAACAAATAAACCTCATTGGGGAGCATAATATATTCCTTCAAATCTTCCATCCTACCTGCTTTTCTCTCTTGCTCTCTGCTTTTGTGTCAGAATATAAATACTTAGATTATCTCATTTTCTAACAGTATGAAATTCTTAATGCAGATTAGGCTAATGCAGTTCCTACATTTGACTTAGTGAAAATCAGACAAATGTGGTTTTCTTTTGGGGTTCAGAGAGCACTTTTCTGAAATTCATTAACAGTGCATGGTATGTACAGTTTTATAAAATCCCATATCATATGTTTATCTTTCATCAAGCAAAGAGGAAGAAGTTGGCTATCACTGTTACTAGTGTATTTATCTGTTTAATGGATTAATGGTTATAAAATCTTAGTCCCATTTCTCACCCACTCTTGTGGATGTAGTTATGTAAAATTAGAATTCTCTCATAGGTACATGTTTTTTTAACAGAAGCAGCCCCAAACAACAAGGAAACATTAATACACATACACGCACACATGCTTTTTTTTTTCTTTTTTCATTTTACCAGCTGAATTCTTTGTAGACTTATTCTGTGATCAAGTTATGATTTCCTGGCTGATTCAGGATCTCCTACCATTTTTGATCAAAATCACTCATTGCCTGTTCTGCTACCTCTCTAGACTTGAGGAAACTCTAAGATATATATAGTAGAAGAACAAGACGAAGCAGAGGATCTGCTTGGGGAATCACTGGCTCCAAAGACAAACTTAAGCTCTTTGCTTCATAATTTTAATAATCGTAGGTAAATGGATTTTTCACCATGGCAAATGGATAGATAGTGAATGTGACATCTTCTCAAATCCTGGGGTATCACGTGTAGCCCATTCCCTTGATAGCGTCACATCTTGATAGGAAATACAATTGCAATTAGAGAAGCCTTGAAAAACAATATAGATCTTCCTTGGAGCCCATAAATTCTACCCAGCTCCCCACAGTACATATGATACTTTAACAATACTGTTTCCTCTTTCCCTTGGTGCCGCCTATGGAGGTGGCAGGCATTTCCTATTCAGCATCATGGCTGCCCTCAGACCCCTTGCGAAGCCCAAGATCATCAAAAAGAGGACCAAGAAGTTTATCTGGCATCAGTCAGACCAATATGTCAAAATTAAGCATAACTGGCGGAAACTCAGAGGCATTGACAACAGAGCACTCAGAAGATTCAAGGGCCAGATCTTGATGCCCAACATCGGTTATGGAAGTAACAAAAAAACAAAGCACATGCTGCCCAGTGGCTTTCAGAAGTTCCTGGTCCACAATGTCAAGGAGCCTGAAGTGCTGCTGATGTGTAACAAATCTTGTGCTGAGATTGCTCACTATGTCTCATCAAAGAACCGCAAAGCCATTGTAGAAAGAGCAGCCCAAATGGCCATCATGGTCACCAATCCCAATTCCAATGCGCAGCAAAGAAAATGAATAGGCAGCTGTGAGCACATTGTATTTGTGTTAATAAAACCATAAAATTCGAAAACAGCAACAACAACTCTCCCCCGCCCCCTGAAAAAAAAAAAACAATTCTGTTTCCTCTCCCAGCTTAGTCCTTCAGTCTCCTGCCCTGTGTGCCTTGCTACTCTGTGTCCCAGGTAAAAGTGAACATGAGAACGTCAACTCCTCCCTGCTGGCTGCATTGGGCCTCTAGAAGAGAGCTGGAAGAACTTCCAGCTCTGTGGTTATCCCCCATGCCAGTCCAAGTCTTCTCTTTTAGGGAGATACAGTTCTTCTCTCATCCTGGTTGCCTTTTTTATGTGACACTCAGAAGAAGTATTTCTAGTGAATAAAATTCTTCACTTCATTACATGTGAAAAGATAGTGACAATTTTCAAGGAAATTACTTTCACAAGGGGGTTCATTTTATCTGTGAGAGAAGCTCATCTTGACAGAGAGAATCCCTTTTGTTAGTTTATTCAGTTTATCCTGTCTGCTGTTGTCATCCATGGAAACTCATGAGATTTAGTGAATCTGAGATGACTTGGGGTGCAATGTACCACTGTGACTGTGTTTGTTCTGTTGTTTTACACTGAGCTGTTTTTAAATGTTCAGGGAGAAGTGCTTCAAATAGCTGCTAACCAGTGCTGCCCTGAGTGTGTGTCGACAACTCCTGGATCTTGCCATCATGAAAAGAAAATCCACGCGGTAAGTGTTTTCTGACCCAGGGTTGATTCCGTGTCTGTAGATCATTGGCAAAGGAAAGCTGAATGCTAACCTTGTGTTGACAAGAGACCTTTTCTTTCTTTGTCCCTGCTGTGGAGGACCAGGAGCTCGTTTGACTTTCCATGGGCATTTGGGTTTCTTGAATAAAATGAAAACTGTCTTATTTATTCTACAGGCCCTACGTAAATATTTGTAGATTGAATTTTTGCCTTTATAAAGAGTAGTATGAGATTGTTGATGTTGAAGAAGTTATGATGCTTAATAATAAAAGCGCCACCTTGTCTTTGTATATCACACACATTTTTTTCATTTGATAGTTACAAACAGCCCTGAGTGGGTGAGTAGAGCAGATATTATTACTCCTGTGTTAAAGATGAAGAAGTTGAATTGCAAAGAGCTTAAGGTACTTGCCTTATGTCATATTACTGATAAGTGGTATAACCTGGCTTAGAATTCTGGTCTTCTTACTCCTAATTCAGGCTCTTTCCCTTAGGGTAGCATTTCTAAACTTCAGCTGTCCTATGTTGTGGGAGCTGTCCTATGCATTGTAGGAAACTTAGCAGTATCCTGGGCCTCTACCCACTAGATGCTAATACTGTACTTTCTTGGTTCTGACAACCAGAAATGTCTGCAGCCATGGCCAAATTTCCCCCCAGGGGTAAAATGCTCACCTACCCCTGTTTGAAACCATAGTACGAGAAATAGATCCTAAACTTCTCTGATTGTACTTTCTTGTTCCAGATCCTTTAGGATTAATTTAGAAATATAAAATACCGATTAAAAAGTACCGTTGCATCTATGGCCATGCACCGTGAACACGTCTGATCTCATCTGATCTCGGAAGCTAAGCAGGGTTGGACCTGGTTAGTACTTGGATGGGAGACCACCTAGGAAGACCGGGTGCTGTAGGCATAAAAAAAAAAAAAAGTACCGTTGCAATGTTTATAACAGAAATTATGAAAATGGAATGGATGGATACAGTTCATTTTCACTCATACCTAAATGTTACCCGGAGGCAGTAGGCGAAGTAGGTGTAGTAGAAAGAGGCTCTTTGCTTTAATCCTCCTCTCCCACCCGACACAAAACATTCCCCAAGTTAGTGTCTCTACCCATTCAGGACAGAGCATAGGTTGGATATATCCACTCTTGGCTGCTATTCAATGTGTGTACCTAAAACTCAGTGTATGCAGTGTGCTTTCCCCACGGGACAGGATCACCTCACTTGAGCCACTGTCTCCTAATTACCTGAGGAAGTCACTGTTTCCCTTCTGTACATTGTGTTGCTGAAAGGCACCCCAGGAGGATCTGTGCTGGGAGAGTCTTCATACCACATATCACCCTGTGCTGCTTGATTCGGTCTGTGTTAAGCAAGGTAATATGAGCTTTATGTGCCACAGAAAAGGATCCCCAGTGAAATGGAAAGTGCTGCAGGGCAGATTGCCGATGGAAATAATGCCCGTTCTTCAAGATTGGAATAGGTGTGTGATTCAAGGTCAAAAACACCAAAATGAATCGTTCAAGTGAAGGAATAAACACATAGGTTCAAAATAAGGTCAGGATCTGGGGGAAATTAGACATCTGAAAAAAGAGGTGGTACCAGGGACATGGGAAATCAGAGTTCAATAAATCTTTGTATGGACCACTCTTAATGACACGTATTATTTTCTCTATCATGTTTTATTTGTGCACGTATTTGTGTATCTTATCTTGATTTACGAGGCCTGAGAACATTGACAATATTTTCTGTATCTTTAGAGTCATCTCCCTTGCTTCCCACCTAATCCGGCATTTAGCACCAAACTTTTCCCAGAGTTGGTGTTCAAAAAACATTGATGACTAGAGGACTCAAATAATGAGTAAATTTCTTCTCCATCTTATCTGTCCTTATCTCAAGAAGGGCATGTTGGTCATTGACCAAGTAAGTGCCTGTGTGGCTAAGCAGCTCTAGGCCCACAGATCTGCTGATGGGTTAGTTAGAAACCCACTGGCCTACTTTTGTGGAAAAGTTCAGAAAGCTTTCCTTCTGCCTGCCTCCCTTGTGGTTCACCCCTTCTGCTGTATTACAGCATCGTGTTCCCATATGCAACTTGCAAAATGTACTCCCTCAGAAAATGTTATAATTATAATTCTGGTAGTTGGTATAACTGAGTAAAAGGCTGAATTTAAGGAACTGTAGCTTGAAGGAAAAAAATCTCTTGTGGTCTATGTCTTCAAATAGAGATAGGAGATTGATTTTTTTAAAGTCAAGACAAAATGTTCTAATTTTAGTCTTAATAAGGTTAAAATGATCACGTTTCTTATCTTCCTGTCTTTCCTTCCTCTCTTTCATTTCCCCTAGGTTCTTGCCTAGTCCTTCCTAATAGTATTTATTTTCTTGAGTGAGTTAAATGCTTCTCTGGGTTTGCTCTGAGGCTCACCTTGTCACTTGCATCACAGGTTTTTTCCCTGAATCTTGGAGGCTTTTTCCCTTTCAGGTTGAGAAGCGGTTTCCAGAGCACTTTCCTCTCCAGCTGAATAGCAGTAATCCTTTCTTTAGCCTCTGGCTTGCATCCCGTAGGGCAGGTTATGGAGACTCTCCCAGTAGCTATAAAATAGCCTGGTGTTTTAAGAACTTTGGAATGGTGATCTGAAGTGAAAGCTTTCCCCTAAGAGAGATTTAGAAGAGGCTTTAGGATAGAGCGAGTGTGTCAGGAGGGGAATCAGTAGAAATGCCCCCAGAGAAGAGAGCTGAAACAAAGAGAAGTCAAGGATGGTAGAGCTCAGGGCGGCATGAGGAGACAGCACTTTAAGGCCACAGCCTTGTCTCGCTAGAGGACCTCCTTTGACGACAGACTAGGCAGCATCTTATACAACTGGTACTCCAGCAAGTCGAGGCAAGTCTCAATGTCTTCCCTAGAGTAAGGAAAATACTTGAGCCTTTATGTGACTCCAGATCATTTGACAGTTTTATGTGGGCTTATTACAGCCAGCATTTAGGGGACCATTTCATCCATGACCTCCCAAAAGCTGTCCCTTCAAATTAACATTTGGATCTCTGCCCAGCCTTGCCAACCAGTCAGGGAGACAAGCCTGAAATATGTTTTCCTGAAGAGTATTGGAATGCTTTTTCCCTTTTCTTTTCCCCACAAATTAGCTTGAGAAAGAGATGGGGAAAGACCATTAATCCCCTTTCTTTTCCTTTGCACTAATTTAATTCCATTACCAGATAGTGTCATGTGTGACACCATAATGCTTGAAGATTCACTAAAAAAAGAAAGTGGCAGGTGGTAACGCCCTTAGTGCTTTCATCCAATTGAGGCTAAAAGGAGAACTAATTGATGTGTGTGAGGGAAGAAATGAATATTGAATTTCGCAGCCTTGTTCTCCTCAATGTAGAGGATATAATTATAATATGCACTGAACATTCTTAGATATTTAGTATTCTACATCTTTAACTTCATAACAGGAACAAATTACACGGAGAAAAATTATTTTGTTGTTCTGTCAGTAAGCCAAGCAAATACTTTATGACCTTATCTTTCCTTTGGACTTATGTCAACAGCCAAGCCGACTTGTTAGTTGGCTGTGCAGAAGAATATATTTAAGATGTCTGCAGAAGGTGCTTTTTGCCCAGTGTCAAAAGCTCACGTTTTTGAAAAGTATTAATGAGGTTAAGATGACACAGCTAAAACCAGGTCTTGTAAGAGCATTGCATTGTATAGCAATTATTCTTTGATTTTACAAAGCTCTCTTTGCTGCTACAGTGTTTGTAAAAAATAAGGCTTTTGTAAACAGGTAGATAGAACACTGAAATTATGTATAGATATCTATATATAATGAGATATATACACACACACGTATATATGTATATCAGTATGTGCTGAAATCCTAGATCTCTAGTCTTCCTTTGGTGAGAGAGGTGTCACTGTTTTAGGGATACGAGTAGGAGATGAAAATGGAGGGGACTTATGTGACTTTTTCCTGAGTGAGAGGTGGGAGTAGTTCTTTCACTCTGTGCTTTGGGTCACCATCTGGCGCTTCTTCTGTGGCTTTGACATCATGCTATGCAGTCTCCTTGCCAAAAGTTATTTGTTATTCCTATAATTCCCCAGCTTATTGTGAAGGGATCTCCTGCTTAATTTTCTTTCTCCTGAGTTAGATAATAGATTCACATCATTATAAAGTTTGAAGGCACTGAAGAGATTAACTAAAGCAGCTCTCTCATTTTATAGATGAAAAAATTTTGGTGATTGACAGATTGTTATTATAATTAACTTTTGTGGTCTCTGTCTGAAAGGTAGTGTGATTGCAAATGTTTAAGAAATGAGTGTTTCTTAGTAGTAAAAAAAAACCCCCAAGCTCTCGTTTTAATGAAGTGAAATGTCTAGATGTTTAACAGCAATCTCCTAATTTTTAATAGAATAAAGAATTTCACTTCAAGTTGTTTTATATGCAGCCTTCAAATTTTACTTTACTTAAGATATACAAATGATCCATTAGATGTTTTAAACAGTAATTTGCTCTCTGATGACAAAAGTAAAAATATGTTTATTGGTGCAAATTTGAAAGTAGGAAAGAATACAAAAGCAGAGCAAAAATCCACTAATAATCTCCAAACTCTACACATCACCGTTACTGTTCTTTTCGTTTTTTAGGGTGTGGCAGTGGAGATGGATAGCTATATCGATAGATAGATAGAGATATATGTTTTACATAATTACAATTATACTGTGCATACAATTTATATCTTGCTTTTAAATTTAACATTATATTGTAAATAGTTTCCTAGCATACTTGTGGAGAACACGATTTCCTATTATCAGGCATGTGGGTAGCTTCTAATTTTCACTAAAATACTTCCAATTTTGCTATAACGAACAATGACATGGAATTCCTGGTATTTAAATTTTTTTGTGTATCATTGATCATTTTCTTTGAAATTAGTAGGTGAAAGCATCTAAAGATTTTGAGTATTGAAGACGTGATATCTGTTGCCATTAATTAATTAATTTTAAGCTGTCTGTGTCTAACGATAAACCTATTGGGAATTTCACAGGTAGTGCTGGCCCTGCCTGGCTGAGTTACTCTAGGTGCTATAGTGAGGAAGGCTTTGTGTAGGAGAATCACTCCACTGCAGCTTCACCAACACTAGCTACTATGAATTTTAAACTCTTTTCATGCCTGATATAAAATAACATTATCCAATTTTTATTTTAATTAATATTTCTTTGCAATTAAGAAAGTTGAATATTTGATAAGCTTATTGCCATTTTTTTCCATTGAGATTTTTTCTTATTGCTTCTTCTAATTAATATAATCTGCAGTTTTTAAATGTTTGTCATTTGCCTTTTAATTGTGCTTATAATGTATTTTTGACAGCCTTGAAATTTTAACTCATTAGAACCTATCAAGTTTCTCTTATAATTTCTTCCATTGCTTTTATGTTTAGGCCTTTTCAAAGCATACAGGTCAGTCGGCCCCTATCTTTTATTAGCCTGTAGTTTATTAGCAAGTTGTGGGCTTGCCCATTTATATGCTGTACTAAATTTGAAATTTTATATTTAATTATAGTAGAAGTAAAATTTGATGGAGGAGGACTTGGCCTTGGTGTGCTGCCCATTTCTACAATCACAGTTGGCACAAAGGTGTGAAAAGGGGGAAGAAGCCCATGAACTGATGCAGGGAAATCGGGGATAGAATCGAGCACCTTTTACCTATCACCCTCCTTCCCAGCTCTTTAACAAACTACCACTTTTAACCCTTATAATAACCTAGCAAAGGGAATGTTGCCATACCATTTCAGTTTTTCAGGAAGCTAGGATTTAGAAAGTTTAAGTCTATCAACACTGACCCCAAAGCAAGGAAGGCTGAGCTGGGATCTGAAAACGTGCGAACATCCAAAGAAACCCTTGGTTATACCTACTCATTGCGTATTTGCATTATTTCCCTCTTGTACTCCTAGTCAGTCTACTTAGAGGAAAGTAATCTTCATGATAGTAAGGTGAGAACTTGGTTCCCAAATAATTAAATGCTATGAATACCTATTATTATTATTTTTACAATAATAGCATAAGTTATTAGTAATTCCAAAATGTCAGACTTGGCATTTTTCAACCTGGCAGCAGTTTACAGAATAAAGGAATACTGACTTATTTAGGTAAGATGGAGTTCTTTTGTGTTTGAGGCTGATGAATAATTAGTCTGGATGCTGGCTGGTGGAGAAGTGAGAGGACTTTATTTTCTATTCTTAGTTACACCGTTGTAATCCCCAGATTATATTAAGTGATTGAGCACCTGGAATGTATGCTGTTTTTAATAGAAGTCTATAATGATTTGTGTTGATCAGATATTATCGAATACTGCATTTAATAGAGGCAAAGGAAAGCAGGTTCCAGTATTTAAGAAAATATTATAGGCGGAAACTTTATCCGTTAAGCTAATTTTCCCCCCCTAATTCTTGTAAAAGACCACCATATTCTACTCTGCCATTGAGAATAGAACATATTTTGGCAGCTACTTCTCTAAACAATCAACATATTTGTAGCTTTTTACAGTCAGGATTAATCCCCTTTTAACTCTCTGTCACTTCCGAGGGTGGCTCATTTAGATATTTTTGGTACTCAGTAAATCATATGATAACTCAAAACACGGATCTCTTAGATCACTGACAGGATGCTAATTTTGGGAATGTTGTATCCCAGCCTAAAGTGGATTAGGAACATTCTCTGTGTGTAGATGGGCACCCCCACCGGGAACGAGTTGGCTCTGCAGTTTGTGGAAGAACTCTGTGGAGCAGGTGCCTCTTGCTGGCTATCACACTTTCCCCAGGACCCTGTGATCATTGGAAAGAGGAGGGAGAGAGGGATAAGAGGAATAAGAATATGAATGAATATGGGAATTAATCAGGGTAAAAAGCAAAGGCAAAAAAAAAGAGAAGAAAAAAGAAAGAAACAGAATCAGAGTGAGAGCTATTGAAAACAATATAACCATTGTAAAGAATTCAGTAGATATATATGTATGTGTGTGTATTTTACTTTGAGGTTAACATAATTTTTTAAACGATGGGATTGGGGTAAATTTTATTTTCTTTATGTGTTTTTCTGAATTTTTCAAATATAAATCTTAGGGATAATAAAAAGAAAACAATAGCCAGTTTTTAAATTGACGTAAGACTTGGAACATTGCAAACCCTGGTCTCAATCTTGCAAGCCTAGAGCTTTCTTCCACCTTTTCTGAAGTCTATCCTTCATTTAAGAGGTTGGTTTTTGGCCAAATGAAAGCCTATATTGTAGTTATAACTTTCTTTTCCTTTTTTTTTTTTCTCACACCCAGCATGGGACAGAGTGGTCTTCCTCCCCATGTACTGTGTGCTCCTGCACTCATGGGGAGGTCCGGTGCACCCCGCAACTATGCCCACCACTGTCATGTGGACAACAGGAGCTGGAATTCATCCCTGAAGGAAGCTGCTGCCCCATCTGTGTGGGGCCTGGGAGTGAGTATCAGCTTGTAGAAAGAGACCTTCTTTGCCTTTGAGATTCATCTGGTGACTTACCAACTCTTCTCTTCTCTGTTCTGTGTGGTTCAAAGATCCCTAACCCTATTCTTTATTGGAACAAAATTTAGCCTTTCACTTGGCAGGATGTGATGTTGTAGACAGTGAGGTTGGAACAAATCTTTAATCGCCATTTCAAACTTGAGACTCAGTGAGTCTCTGATTTATCTGTTTTGCTTCGGCCAAATGCATCCCTCTGCATTCATAGATCCTGAGAAGGAAAGGGAGGAGGGACAAGATCCTTTGATATGATTCCATAAGGCCAAGATAGTTCCTCCTGCCTCTTGGCAGAGAGAAAAATGAACAAATCACTTTTCCGTGTAATATCACTGGCACTAATTCTGCTGGCTGGTCTTTGAGATGACATAACATCTTTTTCCAAGACACACAGAGCAGGAAGCAGGTATTTCATTTGTCTTTATTGCATCTTCAAGGTAAAGATTATACCTGCCTACAAACCAAGGCACGGTTCAGCAAGCCAGGGGCACACTTCTTCCATGCCCCCTCCTTGGAATTCACACTTTGTCCAAGGACCCCTTTTATTACATTTTATGGATATTTATCCCCTTCTATTTTTATAACTAAGTAGTATATACTTCACAATAAATACAAATTATTGTCATTACTGCATTATGTTCTCTCCTGGTATATAATAGGTAAAATTATTCTTTTATATAATGGCACCTGGAAGCTATACTCTATTCTTGCCTTTTTCCTTTAAAAAGACCCCTGATTTCCTTCTGGTCCTGTTATTCCATTTCTGGCAATCTTTTACCCTGGAGAACCATTTCAGAGATTTAAAAGTATGCTAAGGAATTGATAAAGGTAGAATACTTGCCTCATGCATTTCAGATGTCACCCACCAGAAAAGGACTGGCAGCTGCTTTGGGCCTAATAACACCACAAGTAAAAATATTTAACAACATAGTTTGGGGTGTGGTGGAGAGTAGGCTGTCTGAGTTTGTGGGATCCCATCTTACATTTTAGGAGGCTTTCTTGCTGGCCCTTCATGAGAAAGATACATTGGAAGCATTTTGCCTAGAGAGATTAGAGAATCGGCCAGGGCCAACTCCATAATTTTTTGAGTGCAAAACGAAAGTGCAGGGCTCCATGTGCAAAACGCAGGGGTGGGGGAATGCATTTCCTTTTCTTCAGTGGTCTTTCTCAACCTGTCATGTGTTTAATTTGCTACTTAAAGTCACACTCCCTTAATCATGGGGATACTTGCTGGGTAGGTGGAAACCCTCATGTGCACCCCGAGCCTCACTCTGTTACCTGTCGCTTAGGACACATGCACTCCGCTGGCACTGCACCCAGGTCTGTGCTGTGGGTGGAGGGTGGCAGTATTCACTGGACATGGGTTTGGGAGCAGGACGCTGAAAACCCATCCCAGGAAGGCAAGGAGGCAGCATGTACTAAACCTCCAGTACATGCTACCTTGTTTCACTGGACTTTGCTTACAATACTCAGAGAGAGAGAGTTATTAAGAACTCCATATGGTAACTGCAAAGCACTAAACCCCCAAACATGGGGCCCCCTTCTTTGTACTGTGCCCCTGACTATGGGGCCCTGTGTGGCCACACACTCATGCAGACAGTCCTGAGATCAGAAAGTACAGTCCCCCAGTAATCTTTATTTCTCTGACCTTCCAGAACCGTGTTCCTATGAAGGCCATATGTTTGAGGACGGGGAATACTGGCCATTGAGTCGATGTGCCAAATGCGTGTGCAGAAATGGGGCCGTCCAATGCTTCACGGCTCAGTGTCAGCCTCTGTTTTGTAACCAGGTAAGGAAGACAGCCTCCGAATGGATCCTTCGCAGAGATCTCACTTCACTGTACAGGGACTTGGAGTCCCTTCTGAGGTTATGTCAGGCAAGCCTCGGAAGTCTAGGAACAAGAAGCAAAGGCTGTTTTGTTTTCCTTGTACTTTTGGAGACAATCGTTAACACATTTTTTTTTTTTTTAACCCTGAGAAGTCATAGATAGGTCTAATTACCAGCCACTTAGGCTAATTGTTACATTATGAAACTGAGCCTTGAGAGTACACAGAAAGAAGCTGCCCTCTCCAGTTGCAGATGTTCCAAAAATGTCAAGCTCAACATCTGGAAAATTCAGTAATATTGATCAGGTTTGTTACTGTTTGTCAGTGCAGAGGTATATGCTGCTTTTTGAAGACATGCATGTCTTTGGATATGATTATTCATATCTACACCATTTAATTCTTATAAGATAATGACTCAAATTATCAAAGGATTTTCTCTGGTCAATTTAAAATAATGAGATCTTGTTCATTTAAAGCTGATCTGATTTTTAAAACATTTGGCTCTTCATGCAAATTTAGAAAAGAAAATCAATTGCAGATAAAAGTGGAATGTATGATGTTTTATAGTTTTTTCTTCTTCCAGAGGCTCCTATGGAGCTTTCTTGGCAGTTGACAGATAACCATGAAAGGAGTTTGCCTCTAGTCGAAAAATAGCTCATTTTTGATCTAAGAAAAAGCTGGAAGCCAACATTCAGTTGATACAGAGCAGTGCTTTGTGTCAAATAAAACAAAATCAATAACATGGCATATCGTGACAATTGGGCAATATTTTTAAAGGCAGACAAAGGCAATTAGACAAGAAATGCTAAATGCCAAATAAAGGGAAAATGTATCTAATTGAAAAACTAGATTGTGTTACCCACACTACACCAACTACTGTGCCCATGTCACATCTCCCTATTCATCACAAAGTCTTGTCCTAGCTTTCAGATTGCAAATGAGTTTCTTGGTGAAGTTGCACAATATCTTACATTCGGAGGACGCTGTAGTGTTGGGGCATTTTGATTTACACATTCTAGGGTTTAGTCCCCTCATATGTGAAAGGTAATTAAGCAGTTTGCCACCATTACAATAAAGGAGGAGAAAGAGGGACTGAGGATACACCCCTCTGTGACCCTTCTGCTTTAAATTTTTAAAAACTCAGCCTTGGGCTGCACATTAGGGGGTTAGATATTGGAATAATTGAAAGTACTAGTTCCCATTTTTTAAAACATTAAATATAAATTCTAGCTTCAAACGCTTATAGTCTGCATTGTTAGATTTAAAGAATATGTAATTTGATACTATATTTTGGAGCCAATTGATATGCAGGCATTCTGAAGTCTTGAAAATAGATTGATTTTAACCACTCTTGCATCGATAAGTCTATATTTTTGCCATGATGTATTTTTCAAAAACCAACTGTCAGATTATACAGAACCATTTTTTTAAAAATTTAATATCAGTATTAAATACTGGATATTCTGATGATATAAAGAGATGCTGTAGAATTAGTGCTTTTGATGGAAACACTGTCACCACCACCATCTACCATCACCACGTTTTGGCCATTTATTATGTACCAATCATAAATTTTAAGAGCTTTGTACTTCTCATAACAAGCCTATGAAGTAGGAGTTATTATTATCATCCCATTTTACAGTAAAACTGAGATACAGAGAGGTTAAGTAACCTGCAAGGTACCACAGTTAGGAAGTGTCAGTAATTGTGACCTAGGCAGTTGTACATCATAACCTCGACAGACTGCACCTGACTCCTGTTTTTAACCATTATGCTATATGGCCTCCCAAAATGAGTTTCATAGCATTTATATGTAATAATAATCACAATAAAAATGGTTGCTAACGTCATTGAGCACGATTGCAAGTATTTTATATGTGTTAACTCATTAAATATTAAAAACAGAAGTTAATCGGGAGAGATATATTTCCAGGTCTTGAGCTCTGGAAAACATTGATTTTTAATCTAGTCTTTTTATTTTATTTTAAAAGGAATCTGTATTCTTTGGGAAAGTTTGGAAAAGGCAGAAAAGCGGGAAAGAAATGATCCTTCATATTTCCATCATTCAAAAAGATCATGATAGAATTTTTAAAATAATTTGTTTCAATTTTTTGGTTGACGTGGATATATTTGTTTATAAACAAATTTTAGAAGTTATAATCACATTTTAGAAGTTAATGATAATCTCTGATGAAAGGAGAAATTCCTTATGTTCAAATAAGGAATTGTTCTCTTAATGAGGGATGTAAATACTGAAATTGCTTGCTCTCAACTTTTGTCCAGATACCTTGTGAAAAGAGTTCTAACACATCCACATTTGTGTAGCCTTCTTATAGTGGCCTGTTCAGTCTGATGAGAGTTGTTCTGATGATCGTACCACCAGTTTTTTTTAATATTATAATTTTCTCATTCCCAATATTAATTAATCTTAGTAGATAGAACTTTATCTTCAGATATTTTTTCAAGAAAGATAAATTGGTATGTATTCTGAGTCACTAAGTGAGAATTATTTTCTTCATGAGAGATCATTTGGAGGGGTCTGAAAATTGGGGACAATTATAATCCCTTTCCATCTCAACCCTATGGCCTCCTTTACATTGCATTCTGTTTTCTATTTCATTATATTTAGCTAGTTTTACTCTGTTGGATTGTTATAGGATGTTTCTTTATCTTTATCATTCAAACATTTTCCCAGATATTTCTAGACGAGGTGTCTTTTCACGTATTCTACCTAGAATATTGTGAAGCCTTTTCAGTCTGTTTTCCAGTTTTTGAAATGTTTTCTTCAGTTGTGGCTTTGGTTAATCATATCAGTTCCAATTATGCTCATTTCTCCAGAAACACCTATGATTTCTTAGATTACTCTCTCCCTGCCCTCTCATTATCAATCATGTTCTCTCTCATCATTTTTCACTTTTTGTCCTTCTTCTCCATTATGAAGAGAGCCTCTTGAGTTTGTATTTACTACCTCCAGTATTGATTTTAATTTGAGGATTTTACATTAATATTCTTTTAATTCTTCCTTATTTCTCCTGTTATTGATTCATCTATTTTTTTATCCCAATGCTTATCCTTTCTTTATTGCTTCCTGCTTCTATTTCACAAAGGCTGCATTTTCTTATATCACACTGAAGTTGCAAAATTACTTTTAAATATTTTCTTTTAGATCTTGTAGTATGTAATGTTCAGAAATCTGCTCTTTCTCTGAATCTTCAGAATGTTCTTCCTTTTACTTGTTCTTCAGAGTTTTCCTCATGTTCATTTCTTTCTATTTACTCATCCTTGATCAAGAGAAATCTCTCCATACCCACTGCTTGAAAGCTGCAAGGATAAGAGGCCTGCCCTTGGTTTACAGGGCAAAGGGATGCCTCAGAGTGCCTTATGGCCCATGGGATTTACTGTTGGCAATGGCGGGAAGTTGGTTGTTCTACTTTTTGGTGGTGGAAGTTTCATCTCTTTCTATATCTTATATCATAGTGGGAAGATATTTGGCAAGAGCTGTTAGCCATTCTGTACTATAAACTTCTTTATCTTAAGTATTTTTATTTAAGGAATATGAAAAACCACCATTAAATATATCCTAAATGGTAGTTTAACTCAAAATGATAATGACAATCATATACACATGTATTTTGTTTTGGACTCCGTTATTACTGAGGGCACCATATTAGACCTGGGGTTAACACACTTTTTCAGATAGTGAATATTTTCAGCTTTGTGTGCCATACAGTTGGAACATCTACTCAACTCTGCCATTGTAGCACAAAACCAGCCATAGATAATATGACTATGAATGAATATGGCTATGTTCCAATAAAACCTAACTTACAAAAACAGGTGGTAGGCTGGATTTGGCCCATCGTCTGTGGTTTGCTGGCACCTGTATTAAACTGTACGTTTGGAAGACCAAATCTACGTAGACCAGAATGATAGGATTCAGGTGTGCGATAGGAACAAAAGTGCACAATTAAAAGTCATTCCCATTTCTCTGACCCACTTCACTGCTTGCCTTTCCAGTCCTGCTTATAAAGTACCAGCCAAATGGGATCTCAGCTCAACTCTACATCATAGAGTTCTCTCGTATTCTGGGATCTTTCTCTTTAAATGCTTTTCCTTCCTGCCCTCTTGGTCTATATTTGTGACGAAAACTTCTGTTTCTGTCAACAAATTATATATTAGATATTGCCAATACGAATCAGAAAGCTTGATCTTCTTTTTATCAACATCTGTATAAGTAATTCCTCCCTCCTCCACACTCACTAGTTGACTCTGCTATTGTACTTGGGTTTAATCCAGGTTGGTTGACATAGACTGATACTAACTCTATTTCTGTTCAAGATTTGTGATCATAACATTAGTTCCCTGTTTACTTAACATTGTATATGTTCATTTATTTACTTCAATAAAGTTACTGAAAAGTGTGACATCAAATATACCTTTATTTTATTTCCTCACTGAAATTTCATTAAACTAAAGAGTTCTGAAGGCAATAATTTCATGTCCAATTTTTGCATACTCTATTAAATATCAATGTTCATAATATTTCGTATATAGAATCATAAAGAAATAAAATAACCTAAAGTAGAGAGAACAGTTGTCAGTTTAATTACAGTGATTCAGGTGTTTGCAATAAATCACTTCTAGATAGTAGCACATTCATCTAACTGATCATATATAATTGGGTTAAAAACCTACTGAAGTATGACTGGAACTTTCCATAAAAAATTAAAGTTATTTGACATTTCCCCCCCACATACAATACATTGTCCTTCTTTTTGTTGCAGAATGAAAGCCAGAGCAATCATAATAATAAAATCTCTCTCTCTCTTTTTTTTTTGCTTCTCATAAGAGAAGGAAAAGAACTGTAATAGAAGTATTCCCTATATAAGACCTACAATTTCCCAGTCATTGAAACTTGATTTATTCTAACCCTTCTTCCTCTGCGTTTAATATGTCTACCTTCCTGCCCTTCAAGATAGCTGTAGTGATAAGTCAAAGCGAGAAGCTGACTCTTTGGCATTAATGAGGAGACTGTTGCTGTAAAAATTCTTAGGGCAGCAGAGACAAATGGTCCAATATTCTGGGGTGGGAGTGTTAGAGGTGAATAAGCACTGGCTTATTCTCAGATATCTAGAGGTATGATTGATTTTTTTTTTCACATTGAGAACCTCCCTAATGCACATATGTAAATGTATGGATTCACATGAAGATGCAAAAGAATAGTGGAGTAGCTTATCAAGGGTCGGGTATCTTCACTTGGAATTTAGAGGTAACTCAGCAAGAAGTGTAAATGTTTTAGGTTTTGGTTAGGTTGGTGCTCTGAGTTCCTGCTGCAAACCATTTATCATTAGCAGGTGTGTGGCCGTGGGCAACTCACACAACCTCTATAATCTTCACTTGTTTGTAAAGCAGAAATAAGAGCATCTACCTTATAGGGTCATAGAAAGCACTTATAAAAGTGCCTGGCAAACACTGAGTATTATTATTATTGGTATTGTAATTATCTCTGCTTTTGTTTGTTCTTAGAGGAGGATGGGACGTGATGAATGTACAGACTTCTTACTGGTCACACCGACCTTGGAAGTGCTAATTCTTATCAAAGCACTGGGTGACTTTAGATACTACATATCAGGGAATTGCTGTTTATAGATGCTTCAGGCACATGATCGAGTGTGCTATGAATGAAATGTTCCTACTTTTGTGGATTTTATAATGTCTCCTTTTGATGGATCATTTCTTTTTTGGGTGTTAAGGATGAAACTATCATCCGAGTCCCTGGAAAATGTTGCCCACAGTGCTCTTCCCGACCCTGCCTTGCAGCTGGCCAAGCATATGAGGTAACCTTTGATGTGCTCCGTGTTTTGGTTTATTTTCTCACACATCTGCCCTCCACTCTTCCAACAACTTTACCTCCTGCTTTTATGTCTGACTCTTTGCCAGGATTAGTAACTCAGTATATAAACAGCTTTTTGTTTTTTCATTCTCTACAAGGAAAGCATTTGTGAAAAAACTAAGCCATAGGGGATTAGAAATATAAAGGAATGTGCTGGCAAGCAGCTTCCGGTCCACGAACCTTGATGAACTTACTGTTCATACATCTTGAAGGGAATAAAGGACTATCATTGGTGGCTATCAGTTTATACTTAGATTAGAGGCTCCGGGGATGTCCTTGTGCTTCAGGTGCATTTTATGCACTGATATCCAGAGACAACGTTGTGTTTCCTCACACTGGGGGGCGGCATGGGAGTGTAGGTAAGAGAGGAAAGGGAGATGAGAAGCTGGTGGTGGTCAATCCTGCAAACTTCAAAGTACTATTGGGGCAGTTTTGATAACTGCCCAATAGATAGTAGGGACCATATAAACATTGGTTCAACAAAGAGAATGAGTCAAGGAATATTCTGTTTTAGGAGTACCCAGCTGAGCCAAAAGAAAGTTACATTATTCAAAAGCAAAGAACCCAACTACTTCTCTTGCTTGCCAGCCACTCTAAGGAAGAAATTGGGATTATGATTCTCAGTAGAGAATCTGGAACTGAGTATTAGGAATGGGTGTCACAAATTCTAGATGGATCACATGAAATCTGAATGAAAGTAACTAATTGGGAAAGGATTTTTGTATGTACTAGATCTGTGCTGTCCAGTACAGTAGCCACATATGTGCTAGGTTAATTTCCCATGGAAGAGATAGACTCTTTGTTAGTTGTGGTGTTTTTGGCTGCATGTAACAGAAATACTCCTCTAAAAGTAGCTAAAATGAAAACATTTATTATCTTATGTAACAGGAAGTCCAGTGGTAAGGCAGTCATAGGGTTGATCAGTTCAGATCCCAATGATGTTGTCAAGGATGGAAACTCTTTTGATCTTTCCACCCTGCCATCCTCAGAATGTGGCATTTGCCTTCTGTCCTATCGCCTCCTGTCCCCAAGATGGCTTCCTCAGCTCTAGGCAACTCATCCTCACACAGTCATTGCTAAAGGCTGGTGGATGAAAAGGATGGCCTTTCTTTTATGGGGAGAAGAGTCTTTTTCTCGACCTCTACCACTCTAGCAAACTTCCCTGAGGTCTCCTCGGTTAGAATTGGGACAATGCCATGCCCTAGCTGCAAGGGAAGCTGAAAAAATGAGTATGTGGCAGGAGAGCTGGATCTCTTGGTAATGAAGAAGAGCTCAAGAATGACCGTTAATCAGCCAACAAATGGAGTCTTCTTATTTATCTCCATGTTCCAGGGCTTCTGTATGGCTGGCATAGGGCAGGCTCTCGACACATCTGTGGGATGAACAGAATTGAATGAAAATGAATCTAAAGTTCCCTTTGGACAATTATTGACTTTGTTCTTAGAGGCAGTTGCTACCTAAGTGATATCATTTCTCAGGAGTTCAATGTGGCTTAATTAAAATTATAATAAAAAATTACGTGCCTGTGTTTCTATTTGACATATATGACATTTGATTTCCACTTCCTTCTTTTTTTTACTCAGCATGGTGAACAGTGGAACGAAAATGCCTGTACCACATGTATATGTGACCGGGGGGAGGTCCGGTGCCACAGACAGGCCTGCCCTCCACTAAGATGTGAAAAGGTATTTGAGAGTGTGTAGCTTGATCTTCAAAGTTTTATTCTGGGTCATTTAAGAAATGCATTTCTTAGTCCAATGTGTCCTTTGAGGGAATCGAAAGTTTTTTGATGTTTAGAATATTAGATAAAGATGTGAAAGATCTGCTTCCCAGGGAGAAGGGCCTAGATAGAGCTTGCCTCAGCTGGGTTAGGTTGGGGAAAGAAGCAGCGAGTATCATTGGTGTCTTATGTCATTCTGCCCCACTGGCTCAGATGTTTTTGCACTTTCTCGAGCACTACCCTTCACCCTTTATCCTCTCTGTTTCCTCAGGGTCAGAGAAGGGCTCAGCGTCATGGGGAATGCTGTGAGGAATGTGTGTCTCCTGCTGGAAACTGCTCATACGATGGGGTTGTGCGGTACCAAGATGAAATGTGGAAGGGTTTGGCCTGTGAGTTCTGCGTGTGTGACCATGGCCAAGTGACCTGCCAGACTGGAGAGTGTGCCAAAGTGGAGTGTGCCCAGGTAAGAAGCAAAGGCATTTCCACTTGGAGTGTAAGAGCTCTCTACTAAGGGACAGGTGGTCCCTCACCTGTTCCTTACTTCTTGGCAACAGAGGGGAGCACCAGGTTAACCACTCACATTTCAGGGAGGCTCTAGCACAAAGATTCTGTGGTACAAAGTCAATATCACTGTTTGTTCATACTGGCTTGGAACAACCCCTGAAGCTTTTTACTCTGAGTGCATCTGGTCATATTGGAAGTCCTGAGCCAGAGACATGAAAGGGACATTAGCCTATCAGTCAGCGCAGCTGGACCTTATTGCTGGTGGCCTGC